>NC_042999.1:3560275-3657775 GCF_006345805.1 Octopus sinensis | reverse complement strand
GCGGAATTTGAACTTAGAACCTAAGGACAGATGAAATACCTATTTCTTTACTACCCACAAGGGGCTACACACAGAGAGGACAAACAAGGACAGACAAAGGGATTAAGTCAATTACATCGACCCCAGTGCGTAACTGGTACTTATTTAATTGACCCCAAAAGAATGAAAGGCAAAGTCGACCTCGGCAGAATTTGAACTCAGAACGTAACTTCAGACGAAATACCTATTTTTTTACTACCCACAAGGAGCTAAACACAGAAGAGACAAACAAGGACAGACAAACGGATTAAGTCGATTATATCAACCCCAGTACATAACTGGTACTGAATTTATCGACCCTGAAAGGATGAAAGGCAAAGTCGACCTTGGCGGAATTTGAACTTAGAACGTAATGACAGACGAAATACCACTAAGTATTTCGCCTGGCATGCTAACGTTTCTGCCAGTTCACCACCCTCTGGAAGCCCTTCTTGCCAACCCCTTTACATAAAGTACTGGATGCATTTTTTCATGGCACCAGTCTGTTGTTAATGCATTTAGAACAGTAATCTTGTGAGAAGATTCATTACATTCTCTTTATGTTTTATATTGCAATTGGTGAACAATGATTCCTTTGGTTGATGGATTTTAATTAACCTATCAAGGGTTAGCTTCCTTTCTTCACCATCATCATAATGTCTATTTTCCATAGGTTGAACATAGTTCATTGAGACAAATTTTCTGCAACTGATTGCCTTTTCTGTTGCCAATCTTCAGCTGTTTCCACCTCGTAGTCAGACATGTCTTCACAGACTATTGGAAATAAATGATACTGCTTGTGTGACAGAGGTTCTTGTTTACAATTATCAAATTGTATCAAGACAAGGCAGTGTATACATATATGTGTGGGGGGGTCATTTATCTTTTGCTTGTTTCTGTCATTAGATTGTGGCCATGCTGGGAAAATTGAAGAATTTTTTTAGTCAAATGAATCAACCCCAGTATTGTTTTTTAAGCCCGGTACTTACTCGCTTGGTCTCCTTTGTGAAACTGCTTTGTGAAACAGGGATGTATATATATATTCTGTTGAGACCAGTAAGAAACAATTATGAACTTTTTTATTACACTTAACTTTTTAAAATATTTTTGATAAGGTTCGTTTTTTTCAAGAAGAACCGAAACATGTAAAATTTCTAAGAAAATTAAAATTTATCTTACATAGTGGCGTTTTCAAACTTCTTTTTTATAAATATATACCCACTCGTATACGATCTACACTTATTATAAATATATATATATATATATATATATATATATATACATATATATATATATATGTCTATATATACATATACAGGAGTAAACACATAAATGTGAAACAAGGTGGAAAAAGAGTACTCAAATTCCATGTATATTTTCTATTTTCAACATATTTCTACTATATACATATATATATATATATACACACACACACACATACACATATATATATATACACACAAGTTCACGACCTGTCCCTCTTTCATTGTTTTTGCAAGTATTATTATCACCATCAAGCCTTATTATTGTGTCCCCATATATTATCGTTATCGTTGTCCTTCGTCTCAAATGTTGGCTGAAGCATATAAACTTTCGCTCACAAAAACTTATTCACACGACCGCAAAAAAAACATCTCGTCTCAAATCTGGTCTTTCTGTCGCTTAATTCTCTAACCCATCTTTTCCCAACTTCCACTCATAGAAACTTATGCACACGACCGCAAACCTTTCCATCTCAAATCTTGTCTTTCTTACTTTCGTCTAAATCTCGTCTTCTCCCAATGCCCGGTGCCGTTTTTGCCCCTCTGTTATCACCATGTCTCTCTCCCTCCCTCTCTCTCTCTCTCTCTCTTTCTTTGCGGTGTCGTTTTCTCCCTCTGTTATCGCTGTCTCTCTCTCTCTCTCCCTCTCTCTCTATATATTTCACTTTCACTCGCTGTCACAGGCTTAGCCAATACGCTCTGCCTTCTACCCACACCTCCGCACCCCCTCCCCTATAAAACCCTACGCACGAGGCTTGACCGCCCTTATTATTGCTTTCCTCCTGGCTATAACACACGAACTACGAACCACAGAATGATGAATAATATCAGCTAAGTCATATTTAAGTTCACGACCTGTCCCTCTTTCATTGTTTTTGCAAGTATTATTATCACCATCAAGCCTTATTATTGTGTCCCCATATATTATCGTTATCGTTGTCCTTCGTCTCAAATGCTAGCTGAAGCATATAAACTTTCACTCACAAAAACTTATTCACACGACCGCAAAAAAAACATCTCGTCTCAAATCTGGTCTTTCTGTCGCTTAATTCTCTAACCCATCTTTTCCCAACTTCCACTCATAGAAACTTATGCACACGACCGCAAACCTTTCCATCTCAAATCTTGTCTTTCTTACTTTCGTCTAAATCTCGTCTTCTCCCAATGCCTGGTGCCGTTTTTGCCCCTCTGTTATCACCATGTCTCTCTCCCTCCTCCCTCCTCTCTCTCTCTCTCTCTCTTTCTTTGCGGTGTCGTTTTCTCCCTCTGTTATCGCTGTCTCTCTCTCTCTCTCTCCCTCTCTCTCTATATATTTCACTTCACTTCACTCGCTGTCACACAGGCTTAGCCAATACGCTCTGCCTTCTACCCACACCTCCGCACCCCCTCCCCTATAAAACCCTACGCACGAGGCTTGACCGCCCTTATTATTGCTTTCCTCCTGGCTATAACACACGAACTACGAACCACAGAATGATGAATAATATCAGCTAAGTCATATTTAAGTTCACGACCTGTCCCTCTTTCATTGTTTTTGCAAGTATTATTATCACCATCAAGCCTTATTATTGTGTCCCCATATATTATCGTTATCGTTGTCCTTCGTCTCAAATGCTAGCTGAAGCATATAAACTTTCACTCACAAAAACTTATTCACACGACCGCAAAAAAAACATCTCGTCTCAAATCTGGTCTTTCTGTCGCTTAATTCTCTAACCCATCTTTTCCCAACTTCCACTCATAGAAACTTATGCACACGACCGCAAACCTTTCCATCTCAAATCTTGCCTTTCTTACTGCCGCCTAAATATCGTCTTCTCCCAGTGCGCAGTGTGCCCGCCCTCCCGCCCCCACCACCAGTACCGGAAGTCCTTATCTCACCTTGCCCTCCTTTGCTTTTCTTCCATGAACACCTAAAGGCCTTAAACCAATACCACCCCTTCTATATATGGTGGTGACCATACGGTGCAAAAGCATGTTAGTGCAGTGTAACAGGTTGAACTTAAGTTCATTGCTTTGCTTATGAATTCTGCCAAATGCGAGTTTTCTTCTTCTTTTCAGGTACATGACGGCACTGCTCCCCGTCCCTGGGCCTCTCGGGTCAATACCTTCCACCCCCTCAGGGTGGGCACTCTCAACGCTGGCACACTGAAAGGTAGGTCTGGCGAGATAGTCGAGATGCTTGAACGGAGACGTGTTGATGTATGTTGTATGCAAGAAATAAGGTGGAGAGGAGGATCTGCTAGGTTCCTCACAGGCAAGGAACACAGGTACAAGATTTTCTGGGCAGGGAACACTGACGGGGTTGGTGGCGTGGGTATACTTATCGCTGAGAAATGGATAGATAGAGTAATTGAGGTAACCAGAGTAAGTGACAGAATACTTAAGATTAGAATAGTGCTTCATAATAGATTAGCAACCATTATATCGGCCTATGCCCCTCAGCCAGGGCTACCCGATGGACAGAAAGACAGTTTCTATGACACCCTACTGCAGACCACCTCATTGACGAATGACAGGGACCTTCTCTTTGTGGCTGGTGATTTCAATGGGCATGTTGGACGACATGCTGGGGGCTTCCATGGCGTGCATGGAGGCTACGGTTATGGTTCCTGCAACGAGGAGGGAACCAGGCTGCTGGAGTTCTGCGATGCGAATAGTCTTATGATCTGCAACACTAGCTTCAGGAAACCAACAAGCCACCTGGTCACCTACCGATCGGGCCGGCATACTAGCCAAATCGACTACATCCTTGCCAGAAAAAGGGAAAGATGGCTGCTTATAAATGCCAAAACCTTCCCAGGCGAAGAATGCACCCCACAACATAGACTGGTAGTTAGTGACTTTAGGATCAGGACTAAGGGGCGACTAGAAGACGACCAACATGGAAGAGAGGGTCTGGAAGCTTAAAGACCCTGCGAATGGACAGAGATTTAGAGATATGTTACTTGAAGCCTTTGACGAAGTGGAAGGGGGTATAGCTACACATGGGGTAGAAGACAACTGGACGTTTCTGAGGGACAACCTGCTGAAAGCCGCTGACCAGATCTGTGGCTGGTGCAAAGTCCCCTTAAGACCCAAAATAACGTGGTGGTGGAACAATATTGTTGACAGGGCTATTAGACAAAAGAAACAGGCTTGGAAGGCCTGGAAGAACGGTGGTAGCAGGGAAGTGTATCAGACTGCCAGAAGGGAAGCTAGGAGACAGGTCTATCTAGCCAGAGGGGAAAAAGATAAAAGAAAGTTTGCCAATGTCCTGCGCCGTGAGGATGAAAGACTTGAGGTATTTCGTGTTGCAAGACAGTGTGTGAGAGAGAATCGTGATGTGGTAGGAGAGAAATGTGTTCGCATGGAGGATGGTTCACTTGCGCTAAATGAGGATGCAAAGAGAGAAGCTTGGAGACGCCACTATGAAAGGTTGCTGAATGAGGAAAATGAATGGGATAAAGAGAGTCTGCCGAATGTTGACCCAACAGAGGGACCAGCTATCCGAGTTGATAGTTCCGTGGTAGCTAAGGCAATTAGAAGCATGAAGACAGGGAAAGCCCCAGGCCCATCAGGAATTACTGCAGAGATGCTCAAAATATCTGGTAGTGTCGGCTATAGCATAGTCAACCCTATAGTTAACCAGGTGATACACGAAGGAGTCATACCCAATGACTGGTGTAGCAGCATAATAGTCAACTGCTACAAAGGTAAAGGAGATGCCCTAGATACAAATAACTACAGGGGCATCAAGCTGTTGGATCAGGTAATGAAGGTTACGGAGAGGGTTATAGCCCAGTTAATTAGAGAGAGAGTTAGCTTAGATGATATGCAGTTTGGGTTCGTGCCAGGGAAAGTACTACTGATGCTATATTCCTGGTAAGACAGCTGCAGGAGAAATACCTAGCCAAAGGTAAGCCCTTGTACCTGGCTTTTGTTGACTTAGAGAAAGCCTTTGACAGGGTCCCCCGATCCCTTATCTGGTGGTCAATGAGGAAACTAGGGATAGATGTATGGTTAGTGAGAGCTGTGCGAGCCATGTACAGAGACGCAGCTAGTAAGGTGAGGGTTGGCAACGAGTACAGTGAAGAATTCCGGGTAGAGGTTGGGGTCCACCAAGGTTCAGTCCTCAGCCCCCTCCTATTTATCATAGTCCTCCAGGCAATAACGGAAGAATTTAAGACAGGATGCCCCTGGGAGCTCCTATATGCTGATGACCTTGCTCTAATTGCTGAGTCACTATCAGAACTGGAGGAGAAGTTTCAGGTGTGGAAACAAGGATTAGAGTCGAAGGGCCTTAGAATCAACCTAGCCAAAACCAAAGTCCTAATAAGTAGGAAGGTGGACCAACCACAAACGACTTCAGGTAGATGGCCCTGCTCGATCTGTAGAAAAGGTGTAGGTAGAAACTCTATAAGGTGCACCAAGTGTAAGCTATGGACACATAAGAGGTGCAGCAATGTCAAAGGTAGGCTAACTGGGAAGATAGTTTTCGTATGTGGCAGATGCTCAGGAGAAATAAACACTGGAAATGTGCAGAGACCAACTTCTACCACGTTCCAGGGAGACAAACTAGAAGTAGTTGATAGCTTCCGCTACCTTGGAGACCAGTTAGTAGCGGGGGTGGGTGTGCTGAAAGTGTAACTGCTAGAGTAAGAATAGCCTGGGCAAAGTTTAGGGAGCTCTTACCCCTGCTGGTGACAAAAGGCCTCTCGCTCAGAGTATAAGGCAGACTCTATGATGCATGTGTACGTACAGCCATGCTACATGGTAGTGAAACATGGGCCGTGACTGCTGAGGATATGCGTAAGCTCGCAAGAAATGAAGCCAGTATGCTCCGATGGATGTGTAATGTCAGTGTTCATAATCGTCAGAGTGTAAGTACCTTGAGAGAAAAGTTGAACCTAAGAAGCGTCAGTTGTGGTGTGCAAGAGAGACGGCTGCGCTGGTATGGTCATATGACGAGAATGGCTGAAGATAGTTGTGTGCAAAAGTGCTACACCCTAGCAGTTGAGGGAACCTGTGGAAGAGGTAGACCCAGGAAAACCTGGGATGAAGTGGTGAAGCACGACCTACGAACTTTAGGTCTCACCAAGGAAATGACTAGAGACCGAGACCTATGGAAGTATGCTGTGCGTGAGAAGACCCGGCAAGACTAGTCAGGCCATAACCCGTGGCCCCTACCTAGGACGTAGTTAGTCCACCTGTGCATACCTTCCTTCTTGTGACACTTGTGAAGACCTGTTGAGGCAAGTGAAAATCAAACAAAATCAAAATAGATGAACATCAATGGAATTTGTATCTTTGTGGTACCAGTGCCGGTGGCACACAAGAATACCATCTGAACGTGGGCGTAGCCAGTACCGCACCGACTGGCCTCCATGCTGTTGGCACGTAACAATCACCATCCAATCGTGGCCGATCGCCAGCCTAATATGGCTCCTGTGTCGGTGGCACATAAAAAAACACCATCCGAGCGTGGTCGTCTGCTAGCCTTGTCTGGCACCTGTGTCGGTGGCACATAAAAACACCATCCGAGCGTGGCCGTTCGCCAGCCTCGTCTGGCACCTGTGTCGGTGGCACATAAAAAAAAACACCATCCATCGAGCGTGGTCGTCTGCTAGCCTTGTCTGGCACCTGTGTCGGTGGCACATAAAAACACCATCCGAGCGTGGCCGTTCGCCAGCCTCGTCTGGCACCTGTGTCGGTGGCACATAAAAACACCATCCGAGCGTGGTCGTCTGCTAGCCTTGTCTGGCACCTGTGTCGGTGGCATATAAAAACACCATCCGAGCGTGGCCGTTCCCCAGCCTCGTCTGGCACCTGTGTCGGTGGCACATAAAAACACCATCCGAGCGTGGTCGTCTGCTAGCCTTGTCTGGCACCTGTGTCGGTGGCACATAAAATCACCCACTACACTCTCGGAGTGGTTGGCGTTAGGAAGGGCATCCAGCTGTAGAAACACTGCCAGATCTGACTGGCCTGGTGCAGCCTTCGGGCTCCCCAGACACCAGTTGAACCGTCCAACCCATGCTAGCATGGAGAGCGGACGTTAAATGATGATGATGATGATGACATATATATGTATATATAAGACTAAATTCTTTTTTTAAATGTCTTGCTTTGAAAAATTGCATTGGGTATGATTAGTAAAATTTTTTGGTAGAAATGACTAATGTCCCTCTTAGCGTGTGGCATGTATGTGTAATAATGCCCTCTATATATAAATATATATGTGTATATATATATATATATATGTATATATGCGTATATATATATATGTATACGCATTTTTTTCTCTCCTTGTTTTTTTCTGTGTATCTTTCTGTCGAAGAGCGCAGGCTCGAAACGTAAAAGACTTGTTCTATTTCTATTCCTGAGCGGCATACTAATACATTTGTTTGTTTGTACTCCATCTGCCTTCGTCTTTTGTTTATTTTCGTAAACCTTCCCGTTATATATGTGTGTGTATATATATATGTATATGTGTGTGTATATATATATTTATATATATATATATATATATATATATATCGTCGTTTAACGTCCGTTCTCCATGCTAGCATGGGTTGGACGGTTCGACCGGGGATCTGGGAAGCCAGAAGGCTGCACCAGGCTCCAGTCTAATCTGGCAATGTTTCTACAGCTGGATGCCCTTCCTAATGCCAACGTTAATATAATATAAGTCTTTTAAAAGATGATTTAGTCAAGCTGAAATAGAACGAAATAAATAGAATTAAATTGAAAAAAATTAAATTGATCTTTTTCATAATTTCAGTTCTGGAACTTTCCATGTTTTCCTTCAAAAAATGTTACATGCTGCTAGTGCAACAATCATGTGAGCTTTTTTTTTTTAAAGAAAAACGTGTGAACCTTCAGAATTGATATTATGAAAAAGATCAATTTTATTTATTTCAATCTATTTATCCTTTCATTTCAACATAACTAAATCATCTTTTTGAAGCAATTGGTTTTGAGTGTGTGTGTGTGTGTGGTGTGTGTGTGTGTGTGTGTGTGTGTGTTTGTGCATGTTCACATGCGTGTGCGTGAATCATGAATACTTATAGTTATCAACTATTGCTGTATTCTAAATACTCACAGCTTTCTGATGATTAGTTACATGAAGCCAAGTAACATTTTGTGAAGTATTTTTTCAGCTTCAATGATATATATATATATATAACATGCTGGAGTTGAACTAGGGACAGCTGATGAAGGGGATTTTTCCTTGTGTAGTTGTCTTGTACTCTGTTTTTTCATTGTTAAAAAAATGGTCCGTTCCATGCTGTTTTTACTTTTTCGTTTCTTGTTGAGTTCTACGTCTATTTGTGGTGTCCTGTACACACGTATATATATTTATATATGCATGTATATATACATGTAGAGGTAGGTACGTACATATATGTTTGTATGTATGCATATATTTTATTTATTACACTATTGTATGACTGAGCGCCCTCGCGTCGATTCAATTCGTTTCGTTTCTTCTTCTTCTCTAAGCTGGTTTATATATATATATATATATATATTGCTAATAAAATAAAAATAACAAGGTAAAAGTTTATATTTTTCATTTACTTCGACAATTACTATAAAATCGTGGTTTTGGCCATGTTGTCTGCTATTACTAGCATGTAAAAATTACCTGTTAAAGGGTAATTTTCTTTTGTGTTTAAATGTACATTATTTTAAAGTATATATATATATATGATTTTAGCAATTCCAGATGATTAATTCAGCATCTTTTCATTTGCTGCTGACTGAAACCGCGCTTGCATGTTGAATTTGAAAAATTATAAAATATAATGATGAGACACGTGTTATTTTGTCTCTAAATTATTTGTTAAGGTTTTGGCGTAGCCACTGATGAAAACTCCACCAAGGAAATTATATTATTTGCTAATTGAATTTGAAACCTAGATATGGGTGTAAAAAAAAACAAGGTAAAAGTTTTTATTTTTCATTCCCTTCGAAATTGCTCTTAAATGTGGTTTTGGTTGTTTTGACTGCTCCTTCTAGCATGTAAGGCTGCCTGTGAAGGGTCGCCTCTGTTGTATTTAAAAATATATACATATATATATATATGTACACGCACACACATAGAGTGAGAGATTACATCACAGCTAATAAACATTTTCTTCTGAAATATTTGTAGTCTCTGGAGGGAGACATTTTCAACTTTCCTTATAACCTGGCTGTTTTAGCATAGACAAAGTGATAATGATGAAACAGTTATTCAATTAATAAACTGCTTCTGTGTATTACATATAAAATTAATTTTGATCTGGGAGTCACTGCTATGCTTAATTATTCAGTTGTTTTAGTTCTTTATTACGAGGTATGCCAGACAAGAGAGAACTATTTGATACACAAGGGACAAACAAAGACACCAAATAGAAAATAAAAAAAAGAACATCATATTCCCCAGAAAGTAACTCATACATTCAAGTACAAACATCAAAGAAATATATTATTCAACAAAACTGTCCTCAACACCCAATGTTGGCCTGATGCAGCAATGGAATCCACAACTTGTCAGGGTCAGGTGGCCTCTGTGTACACTACCCTACTATACCTACATCAACTGGCCCTAATGAGTATTGGTTTTGAAAATCCTCTGATCAGTCCTATCTTCAATGTTCCCTTCAGATGTGGCAGTCCAGAAGATTGAAATCAGAGGGGCCAGCAGTCACATGGTACATGCTTATCTTGGGTCTTGATGGATGTGAAGTACATGTCCTCTTTACATAGGACTTGTACTTGATGTTCTCATGCATCAAATACCTGAAAGTGGACTCCCTACATCTTGAGATATTGAGTAACGTCCCAGGACTTCCATGCATTTGTCACTGATGTGTCAGATTGAATGGCCCTGCATATATTGAGTCTGACAAAATTAGTTAGAAAGAATGTTTTATGGGTGGATTATCATAGGGGTAACATTTGAACTCTAAATAAAACTATGTTTTTGTGTAGATCTCTGAATTGCAATGGGTTTACGACATTAAAGTACAACACAACAGTGTTACAATATTTCTGCTGGTGTAAGGCGGCAAGCTGGCAGAAACGTTAGCACGCCAGGTGAAATGCTTAGCAGTATTTTGTCTGTCTGTATGTTCTGAGTTCAAATTCTGCTGAGGTCAACTTTGCCTTTCATCCTTTCAGGGTTGATAAATTAAGTACCAGTTGTGTACTGGGCCAATCTAATTGACTGACCCCCTCCCCAAAAATTTTGGGCCATGTACCTAGAGTAGAAAAGAATATTTCTGCTGGTGTTTGGAACAACATAAAACTTTGATGTAACATTTTAATTTAGATTGTTTTATAACATGAAGTGTCACAGAACCAGAGGCAGGCTCAGGTGGGTTGGTATTAAAAGGTTAATTAAAGCAAATGTCTTTGGTGCCTGTATGTTTTTATGCTGTGAAAGAAATAAGGGAGTCATCAAGAGTGATGGTCACTTTTATTTTAGTAACACTGGACAAAAAGCATTAAAGTTACCACAACAGAAACCTGTTTACTTTCACTAAGATTCTATTAACTACCTGCTTTTGTTGAACGTGTGCGTAGTTGAGTTAAGACATGCATTTATTTGTATGTATTTGTATCTATAGCCCTCTGTGTGTGTGTTTGTATGCATGCATGCATGCATGCATGTATGTATGTATGCCTACCTACCTGCATGCATGCATGCATGTATGCAATTTCTCATGATCAACAGAGCTGAAAATGGATAACAGAGTACATTTGAGAAATGCATATACCTGTGTGATGATTTGTATATATACATGCATACATACTCAAACATACATACATGTACATATACACATACATACACACACACATACACTCACACACACACTACTTTATATTAGATATGTATATATGCATATGTACATAGACAGATGCATACATCTACACACATGCACACACACATCTATAGGTGTGAAAAACTATATGTACATGCACAAGACCTAATTAGATTGAACAGCCCCTGATACATAGACTACTTGCATATGATGAAATGCACGTGCACATGCACATACACGCATACATATCCTACACACATGCACACACACACACACACACATACATACACATATATATATGTAGCCATGCTCATATATTTTTTAATCTACTGAAAAAAATTAGATTCATAGTCTGGAAAATCAAATTTGGTAACTTCATTGTAAACAGGCAGTAGAAAGAAATTAGATTGTGTTTACTCCCTAAAGAACTTACTTTATATAATTTAAAATGACACTTTGTAAATAATTAAACAATCAGAATTTGTTAATTGCATTTTCCCATCTATAAAGTGTAAGTAAAGCTAGTAGCACATTGCAAAATCTCTACTGAACTAAAACGAACTATATAGCAAATACATTTTCCGATTTCTAGTTCACATTTCCACGTTGTTAAATCTGTTTTAAAACATGAATATTTTGCTGTTACATGATCTGTGTGTAGTGCTCCGAATTTTTTTTTTTGTTTGTTTTGTTCTGTTTAGTTGCTTCATCTTGTTCAAGATGGAAGTCAAAATTTATCACCACCATAGTCTTCTTGTCATCTTCAACATAGGAGTCTCACAGACATTGAGAGTTAAATCTCATGACATACAAGCATACACTGTTGACATAACTTCATATTGTTGTTGTTGTTAAGCAACAAGACGGGTAAGGGTGATTAGGTGATGGTCTAGGGCTTAGGGACGTGAGACCCCAGACCTTGGGAAAAAAAAAAAACTTTGGTCGTCTTGTTGTAGTCGAGGGCCCTTCGTTGACGCCCGACACCACTTTGAGGTGGTCCTCAAAGTCACTGGAAATGGAGATCTCCAGGTCCAATTTCTTGGATGGCTAACTTCATATTGGAAGGAGTACTTCTAAGTGTTTTGATCCCTTTATCATCATCATCATTATCATCATCATAATGTCCACATTTTCATGCTTGCATAAGTCAGATGGAATTCATTGAGTCAGGTTTTCTACTCCTGGATGCCCTTCCTGTTGCCAGATTATTACCTGTTTCCAAGGTAACAAAAATTCGTTGTGTTTTGATAACACCGAGAGCCACAGAGGGTTCCACGATATGAACCAACTCAAAGAAAAGAAAGAACGGATAAGCTATATCTTAATCTTTAATCCTTTAATTGTTTCAGTTATTTGACTCTGGCCATGCTGGGTACTTCAAGAATATTTAGTCGAATGATTCAACCCCAGTACTTCCTTTTCTTTCTGAAGCCTATTGGTGTCTTTTGCCAAACTGCTAAGTTATCCACACCCGTTACAAGCAGTGTTGGGGGACACACACACACACATGCAGGTGAATTTATGGAGGAATGACAGTGTTGGGCCCTAATGTAAGAAAAAATGTTAATGACGGCTACATGTTTGATGATGATGATGTGTTTGTGTAAGTGGGAGACAGAGGGGGGGATAAAGAGAGAGAGAGAGATTGGATAATGAGGAGATGAGCAATGGTAATTCTAGGTGATAACCCCATCCCTAAGTTTTATGTCAATAATGATTGTTCCCATCAGAAAAGATGTCTATCTAATTAATTAAAATTCTTGTTAATCGTAAATGGTAGCCACTTTACTATAAAGTTTTCATGCAGCAGGAGTCCCTGAGTAATTTCCATTCCCCCAGTCACTCTGGAAAATATAATTGAAATTCTTGTTAATCGTAAATGGTAGTCACTTTACTATAAAGTTTTCATGCAGCAGGAGTCCCTGTGTAATTTCGATTCCCCCAGTCACTCTGGAAAATATAATTGAAATTCTTGTTAATCGTAAATGGTAGCCACTTTACTATTAAGTTTTCATGCAGCAGGAGTCCCTGAGTGATTTCCGTTCCCCCAGTCACACTGGAAAATATAATACATTTGGTCTCCATCATACATTTATGACCTTCAACTGTAGTCTTTCAGATGTAAATGAACAGAAAATGTTTTCTGAAATTCATTTCAAACTATTTAACACAACCCGAATGCATGTCTCAACAGGATAAGACTTAAAACCATAATGACAGCATGACTGCATTAAGCTATTGATCTGAGGTATTTAATACAGTTTTATAATTGATTTTGTCATATGAAATGCACACCAATAATGGCATACAATTGTTGACCCTTTTCCCATTAGAGCTGGTTACCTAGTAACTGAGTCACTCAGTTGCAACAGTGTTTAGCACAGGTGGGTGCTAAACGTTGATTCAAATGAACAAACATGTTTCATTGATAAACAGAATGTTTTCAGCCAGAATAATATTTTCATATGAATTAGCTAAAACTATATAGAAAAGAGTTTAACATCTTTTATAGGCGTAGGAGTGGCTTTGTGGTAAGTAGCTTGTTTACCAACCACATGGTTCCGGGTTCAGTCCCACTGTGTGGCACTTTGGGCAAGTGTCTTCTACTATAGCTAAAGCCTCGGGTCGACCAAAGCCTTGTGAGTGGATTCGGTAGACGGAAACTGAAAGAAGCCCATCGTATATATGTATATATGTGCATGTGTATATGTTTGTATGTCTGTGTTTGTTCCCCCAACATCGCTTGACAACCGATGCTGGTGTGTTTACGTCCCCGTAACTTAGCGGTTCGGCTAAAGAGAACAATAGAATAAGTATTAGGCTTACAAAGAATAAGTCCTGGGGTCGATTTACTCGACTAAAGGCGGTGCTCCAGCATGGCCACAGTCAAATGACTGAAACAAGTAAAAGAGTAAAAAGAGTGTCCATTATATGATGGGTAACTTTGGAAGTGTATTTTTTGCTACCGTGGGTAATGTCAGGAAATTAGCATACATAAATTAATTATGATTTAACTTTAATTCAAATCTCTTGGAGTTTATACAAAATTATGAAAAGAATACTAATTTTTGAAAGAATGTTTATCTCCTTAACCCTTTCGTTACCAAACCGCCCAAAGCCGCCCCAAAAAAATTTTGATTAATGTGACCAAACTGCCCAAAGCCGCCCGTATTTACCTATTCATATTTAAATGAGAATATCAGAGCAAATCTCTTTAGTACATTCGTGAAAACACGTGATTATACTTGGTAAACAGTTCATCTACAGTTTTGTACAACGATCGACGTGTAATTTTAATTCCCTGAATTTTGGGAGATTTTTTTTCCACATTTTTTTCGGCATCGATTTTTCTTCAACTTTGAAAACGGATAGGCGTTTCAAGTTATCAAGCATTGATTCCGAATTGGAAAATTTGTGAAGCAAATACTGGGTACTGTTGTGGATTTAGTTTTTATACAGGGAAACTAATGTTAGTCAGCATGGCTTAGGGTATGATGTGGTCTGGAAGTTATTGTTTGAAGCGATCAATGCGGAAACAAACTTACGCAGAATGTAACAAACACAAAATGGGGGTTCAAATTTTGGAAAATTTGTGAAGCAAATCCTGGTACTGCGTGGATTTATTTTTATACAGGGAAAATAATGTTAGTCAGCATGGCCTAGGGAACGATGTGGTCTGGAATTTATCACTTCCATACCATAACCAGGGCCGTATATTATTTTTTGACCGATTTCTTTAGTTCGGTCAAACTTACGGTGGATTCCAGTATTTCACTTTATTCCACCTTTATGGTACACCTGTTGTGCATTAAATTCAACTGATGATATGTGATGATGTGCACAATTCTTCTTTATCAAAATTTTGTTGCATACCCATTTGAATATTAGCTGATGATTCATTTTCTATGGTGATGTTTAAACAAAATTTTTATATTTTTACCTTTTGCTCAATTTACCTGGATTTATCTGTAATTAAAGTCACTTTGAGACAAAAGTTATGCAATAGAATTGATTAAGAACCCTTTCTTTAATTATGTTCCAAATATCACATTAATATGTTGATAAGTAAAAAAGTTACAGTTATTTAATGAAACAAGCCTAGATTCATGATTATTTTAGAATTTAATTGAAACTCATGAGGGGTGTATTTTGGTCAGAAATATAGTAACGAAAGGGTTAAAATAAAATTTGATAAAATAGATTTCTTGTTGTAGAATTCCTTCCATGATTACTGTCATTTTCTCCCTTTCTTTTTGCTTCTTATCTGTATGGTTTTTCATTGTGTGGTGTGTAGCAGTTTTTTACTCTTTGCTTGCCACCAAGCCTAGTATGTGCACTCCTTTTGCACCTCTTATGTTAACTTTCTCTCTCTCTCTCTCTGATGTAAAGTGTGACTTGAGAAATCAGTCAACTAATCAACAAAAGTTTCACATTGGCTATTCATCATCATCATTTAACATCCGTTTTCCATGCTAGCATGGGTTGGATGATTTGACTGAGAACTGGCAAGCCAGGAGGCTTCACCAGGCTCCAATCTGATCTGGCAAGTTTTCTACAGCTGGATTCCCTTCCTAATGCCAACCACTCTGAGAGTGTAGTGGGTGCTTTTTATGTGCCACTCACACAAGGAGCCAGTCAGGCGGCACTGGCATTGACTCACACTTAAATTGTGCCACCAGCATGGTGGCACAATTTCTGCAGCTGGATGCCCTTCCTAACGACAACCACTCCAAGAGTGTAGTGGTTGCTTTTTACGTGCCATAGGTATGGGGACCAGTCAGGCATCACTGGCATCGACCACACTTGAATAGTACCTTTTACATTCCACTGGCACGTATACATTCATTTTTAACGCGGTCTGGTAGATTTAAATGTAAATTTGTTAATCACTGTTGTATTTTGCCTTTGGAGAACAACTATTCCTTGCAGATGGTTTGTGTTGGCAACATCGACAACACTCTTCATTCCTTGACATTTGGAGACTTTGAGACACCAGTGTTTCAACTTGGTCATGTCTCTTCAGTCAAAGTTATTCCTGTATCAGTGAAACTAAACAAGAATTTATGGACTTTGGCAAATAAATTGCTTGCTGATGTATACTGAAGCCTGCCAAATTAGTAATATATTATCACATACATATGGAAAAGTGAGATTCAAACAATGATGGACATGTAATAAAGATTGTTTGCCAACATAACATGGTCTAGGACGAATGTTGCTGTAATTTAGCCCCAGGAGACATTGTCTCCAGCTGGCTATACAACACGATCTGTGTCCTTGCATTTTCGAACAAGGGAATCGAACACCCCCACTCAGCTCAAAACAATATCTTTGTATCAAAATTTCTAGTTTATTTCCCCTTCATTAGTACAAAATAATTGTTCAGCTAGAGGTACTGCTGCCAAATTCCTGTTGGAAATATATAGACCGGGACTGCCATGTTATGTTGGCAAACAATCTTTACTACAAAGTACTGTTGCTGAATATCTCATGTTGACATGTTCATTTTTAATACTGGCAGATTTGCTTTTTACGTGCCACCGGCATGGGGGCCAGTCAGGCGGTACTGGAAATGACCTTGCTCGAATCTTTTTTACACACGCCACCGGCACAGGTGCCATTAAAGCGACGCTGGTAACGATCACGCTCGAATGGTGCCACAGCATGGGGTTCAGTCAGGTGGTACTGGCAATGACCTTGCTCGAATCTTTTTACACATGCCACTGGCACAGGTGCCAGTAAGGTGACGTTGGTAACGATCATGCTCAAATGGTGCCCTTTTACATGCCATCGGCATGGAAGCCAGTTGGCTGCTCTGGCAATGATCACACTTGGATGGTGCTCTTGGCACCCTACTAACACAGGCACAAGTGCCAGTAAGGCGATGCTGGTAACGATCTCACTCGAATGGGGCCCTTTTATGTGCCACTGAATATGCAAACTGTGCTTGTATGTTACCTTTGAAGAATGCCTTCTCTTTTCAGACAATAAGTATTGAAAACCCACCAGATTAATTGTTGTGAGAGGATTTTGAGTCACTGGTGTTTCAATCTGGTTGCATCTCTTCAGTCAAAGCTAACCCCTGATCATTCAACCTAAACAAGAATAAAATTGTAGCTTTTGTTTATAGAATTCAGCAAACAAACGATTTGCTGAAGTCTACCGAAATCGATAATAAATTATATTTATGTGAAAACAGGAAGAATCAAACTGAAGGTATTCTATGAAAGTGAAATGCAACAGTGATTAACATACTTCTGTTCAAATCTGCTGGAACATATTACAAAAGAATGTTTGTCATTGTCAGTATTTTCTCATTATATTGGTGATTCTTTCATCTCGCAGAGGAAAAAAAAAAAGGATGATGTAGGGGTACGGCTGTTTGATTAGGTTGACAGAGTGTAACTAATATTTTACTGAACATTTTGAAAGGTTACAAAGGTGAGGGAAAAAAGGGGGGAGAGAGAGAGAGAGAGAGAGAATAAAGAATAAAAACACCACTGAAACATCAAAGTGTTTGTGAAAGGATAACAAATTAAAAATAGATTTGTTATACCTATATTGTTTTGGTTATTGGTCTTTTTACCCAAACACACTTGATGCACTTTTTGTTTCTTTTATTTAATCATCTCTGACATGTTTTCCACACTCACTTGTATACAAACCCTTTGTTAAACCCCTTACAATATTTTTTGTGTGTGTGTGTGTTTATATTGAATTTTGTCAATAATATTACCATTTGTTATAGATTTCCAGTGAACCAGGCAGTGTTTTTTCTCTCCGTGGAAGGGACATAATATCTGTAACTCTCTGAATAAGCATCAAAGTTCTTTTGTTTAATACTCAGTTTATCAGAAATTTTCTCATAGATGTATATATATTTCATCAATATACACAAACATGTGTTATGTAGACAAACTGAATAAAAAGCATGGATATACACACGCACACACACACACACACACCACACACACACACACACACAAAATATATACTTCTGTATCAATTCCATTTATCAAATTTCATTCATAAATCATTGGCTGGCCTGAGACTATAGCAGAACATATTTACCCAATGTGACACCTAGTAGGATGGAACCCCAAACTACTTGGTTGTAAAGCAAACTTCTTAACCACACGTCCATACCTGCACCTTACTCCCACCCCAAACTTCTATACTGATTCTTTCTGCCAAATTCCATTAACAAACCATTGGTCATTCTGAGGCTAAGATAGAAGACACTTGTCCAAGATGCGATGCAGTAGGATTGAAACTGCATCAGTATGGTTGCAAAGCTGACATTTTAACAACTCATTTGGTGAATTACTTCACCTTTCACCTTAAAGGGAAAATAGGGCTAGAGAGAAAATGCCTGACTGTGAAAATGTTGAAAATCGATGGGAGAATGTAGCACAGATATTGCGTGTGGATGGAACCTCATGAATGTGACACAGGATGTAACTCAGGTATCAGTGGAAAGGCAGGGCTCATGGGGTCCGGATTAAATCCCACCCCACTCCATCCGTAATGTCTTCCGGTCTGTCCTACCATTCGATTTTATTATATTTTCTTATTTTTGTAAAATTTTTAATGTCACTTTCTTTGTATAATCATTCGCTCATCTGACCCCAAAATCAGATTGTATTGTCCCCTCTTTGTTGGCCCCTTGTTGGTAATAAAACATCCATTTTAACAACTCATCCACAATTTCTACTTATATCACTAACGACCCTTTTAAAGGTTTGAATACCCATCAACCCATCTATTCTAGTCTGAGACATTGTGCTTTTTTTTGATAAATCTGTATTTACTAAAACTTCAAGTCATTGCAACATTTTCAATCTGTTTACTTTGAACTTTAAATAAAGGACTTGTCAGATACTGGAATTGCCATAATCAACAATACACATCTTTAAAATAGGAGTCCTTGCACCTAGGTTGGAGATGATTAAAATACTTAGTGGCATTTGTTTTAGCATAATATATTCTGAGTTCAAATCCTGCTGAAGTCACTGTTGCATTTCAGACTCAATAAAATGAGGTACCAGTCAAAAATTAAGGGTGATAATATCAGTTAACACCTTACCCTCAATGTTGTTGGTTTTGTGCCTAAATCAGGAACTTTATATATCAAATGTTATATAGGGAAATAGGCATGGCTTTATCATTTAGAACAGAGGTTCTCAAACATTTTGGGCCACAGCCCCACTCTTAGCCACATAATACCCTCAGTGCCCCTACTCCTATTTTTATCTCTATATAAATGGCAAAATGTCTGTCTGTGTGTGTGTGTGTATCCTTTATACAAATCCACAATCTTTCAGTTAGAGGGCTCGCACTTTCTACGGTCATTCAAAACCGTCCAAGGGTGGTCGTGCACATCTTTATATTTCCCCAGTCACCCCGCAAAGCCATTAAAAAATCAATAGAAGTGACTTTTTCGTGAATTTTCTATCCAAAACCCAATCAAAATACGCAAAACTTGATACGCCAATTGAATGCCAGCTAGCTGTATGTGATTGGTCGGAGATTTGGACAGTACTCGCATGTATGTGCGCACGCATGCAGCTGTATATGCATGCACTAGCACTATGACCCAGGGTTGCCGGGTCATAGTGCTAGTGTATAAATAAAAATTTTATATTTTACTAATTTATATACACTATGAATCATTTGATATTTAGAAGCTACTGCCCCCTTAGATACCAGCGCCCACCAGGGGGCAGTAACACCCACTTTGAGAACCTATGATTTAGAAGGACACTTCTTAACCATATAGCTCCAAGTTTAGTTCCACTGCAGAGCATCTTAGGTGTACGTGTTCTGTGATAGTCCTGAGCTGACCAAAGTCTTGTGAGAGAATTTTGGTTGATAAAAACTGAGAAAAGCTTGTTCTGGTTTCCAGCCCTTTATGCATTTCTTTTCGTTTTCTTCCTCCTCTCTCTCTCTCTCACTGACTGTTTTTCTTTCTCATTCTTTCTTAGCTTTTCTTGTTTTTTCTAATGAAACATTAATGTCTGGAGCATTGAGGCACTTTCTCTTTTCATTAGAATGTTAAAAGCTACAAATGGAAATTGTAGTTGTGATACCTGTGCCGGTGGCACATAAAAACACCATCCGAATGTGGCCGATGCCAGCACTGCCTTGACTGGCATTTGTGCCAGTGGCATGTAAAAAGCAGTAACTTATTGTGGACGTTGCCAGCCTCCTCTGGCCCATGTGCCGGTAGCACGTAAAAAGCACCCTCTACACTCACAGAGTGGTTGGCATTAGGAAGGGCATCCAGCTGTAGAAACTCTGCCAGATCAGACTGGAGCCTGGTGCAACCTCCTGGCTTCCCAGACCCTGGTTGAACCATCCAACCCATGCTAGCATGGAAAACAGATGTTGATGATAATGATGATGATGATTTAACCTTGTTCCTCCTGTGTAGTCATTTCTTATTATTTATTGCATTCACACTATGTGTGTGTGTATGTGTATGCATGTGTGTGTATGTGTGTGTTTATGTATGTTTGGGCATAAGCTTACAAAACTAAGCTTAGCTCCAGTCATGGATAGTGATGTCACTGTTTGGTGTTGGCCTGCAAACAGTGAAGTTTGTCGGCAATTCATGTCAAGGAAAACCATCCACTATCTCTGTGCTTCTGAGTTCCTCTTGAATAAAAAAAAATTCCCTTACTTGAAAAAACAGGTAAGGACTGCTGATTGAAAGTGCTTCCGGCTATAAAAGTCCTGCCTCAGAAATTACCTCTCAGCCATGCTGTTATGGTAACAGAGATGAAATGAATGATAGAAGCAACACCCTAGCATAATTTTAGCTGTGATGGTTAAAAGCAAATTAAAGAGAACTACAGATATGTTTGTGACATGATTAAAATCTCTTAACCAATAGCTTCCAAATTTAATAATTATTAAATTCTCAGCTACTACACTTCTTTTTTTGCTTTGATTGGAATTATTTTGATGTTCTGTTTGATAAAACTAAAACATATTTGAAATGAAAAATACCAACAAAAATCCACTGGAAATCTATATCAGTATTTCCTTTTTCTCATAAGTAGAAAATATAAGTTTGATTTTAACTGGAAATACAAAATGTAATTTATCAGAAATATTGGAATTATAGGCTGACTTTGACTGTCACATAAAGCCAAACTAATATATAATTTCATTTTTTAATTTTTTTAAAAATTTGATATATTAATCCTGACATTAAATTTTAAAAGTGCCACATACTGTTAATTATTGGAAAGATTTGATGCAAAAGTTTCAGTTTAATCGGTAGAAAAGAAAAGAAAAATGTATTGAAAAATCCACAGAGATATTGGAAGAAAAAAAAATGTTTTAATGTACTAACCGTTTACAAGAAGTCTGTGACACTGCTAAGTTTGTTATGATAAATGTTCGACTGAGATGACAATAATGTTTCTACTGTGTGAATATCTGCTGAATATTGCAGAGATATTAATCTGACGAGATATTTAATTGATTTTGTTTCTAAAGCTTTGCAAATTTGTAAACTGGGCTTTCACTTTATTAAAAAGGAAAACAAATAATTTTTGGCTTTAAGTCTAAGCTAAATAGGATGATTGATTTTTGCCTCAACTATTTAATGCTGTTGCTGTACTCTGCGTTTTAACACAGTTTTACTGGAATATCATACACACACATGCATATTTATACATGTGTGTAATAAACATTCATCGCATCAGATGCTGAAAAAAAATAAAAAAGAAGATAAAGGTAGATATCTTTCTAGATATCAGCAATATTTGTTATTGATCATAGTTTGGGAGATGTTGAGAGCATGACTGGATGTTTTAATGCATTCTAATCTTCACTGGTCTGAGTTCAAATCCTACCGGAGATGTGGCGTAAAGAACTTTTATTGAACAAAAGTAGAAATAGCTGTCTGTTTCCCTTTTTTTTGCAATATTGATTTTGTCTTTCCACAAATGCATTATTAATTGATTCTGAGGTCTTTCAGAAACATCAGTGATTTTTTTCTTTTTAACCCTTTTATTACAATATATTTGCTGAATTACAAATGCTTTTATTTTAATTATCTTTTTTACTGTAATGAAGAATCTAGTACAATGACTTTGGCATTTCTGAGCTGGTATTTTCAAATATAAATTACTATGAAAATTTGACAGGGATTTTTCATTCAGATCACTTTAAAGCAGGAAGTTAGTATCATACAATTAGGGGTCAGTTTCAGGTGGGTTGGTATCAAGAAAGTTAATGTTGTGCTAGAGCTATTTGTATAACTGTGTGCAAGAGACCACCATGTCACAGAGTGAGGGACTCTTTCAAAGGCTTTCTCCATATCAATGAGTGCTAAACACAATGAGGAAATATCACTTTGCTTAGAAACAGGAAGGTTGGCAATACAATTATATATATATATACACGACGGGCTTCTGTTTCTATCAGTTTTTGTCTACCAAATCCACCCACAAAGCTTTGGTGAACCCAAAGCTATAGTAGAAGACACTTGCTCGAGGTACCATGCAGTGGGACTGAACCTGGAACCATGTGGTTGGGAAGCAAGCTTCTTAATTCTTTATTGCCCACAAGGGGCCAAACATAGAGGGGACAAACAGATTAAGTTGATTACATCGATCCCCGTGTGCAACTGGTACTTATTTAATCGAACCCGAAAGGATGAAGGCAAAATCGACCTTGGCGGAATTTGAACTCAGAACGTAACGGCAGACGAAATACCTATTTCTATTTCTTTACTACCCACAAGGGGCCAAACACAGAGAGGACAAACAAGGACAGACAAACAGATTGTTGATTATATCGACCCCAGTGCGTAACTGGTACTTATTTAATCAACCCCAAAAGATGAAAGGCAAAGTCAACCTCAGCAGAAATTGAACTCAGAACATAGCAGCAGACGAAATACCGCTAAGCATTTCGCCCTGCATGCTAACAATTCTGCCAGTTCACTGCCTTAAGCCTGGGCAATATTGTATGAAGAACTAGTTGTTTCTTATGCAACATGTTTCTACTCTCCATGTCACTGAGGGATTCAAGAAGGAACAGTATGGCCCTTAGAATTTGGCACCAGCACTATTCCAAGGGTTGTCAAAACAAGGTTATTAAACTGCTTCAGAGACTTCAACTCCTGAGTCTTCCCCCAAGGTTTGTTCCTGAAGCTTTTCCCATGGCTGAGTATGGCTGTGAGGCAGTATAGGTTTATAGTAAGCTTCTTGCCACACAGCCACTCCTGTGCCTTTGTGGACTAAACATTCATTGAAATGGTGTTCTCTATTTCCAGTTCTCTGCATAACCATGTCTGGGCTGTTGTTCGATAGACTGGGAGATTATAACTTGCTCAGATAAAAGTAAGAGTTGGTGTCCGAAAGGGTGTCTGGCAGTAGAAATGTTTGCCATAATGTAGTCTTGTCCGATCCATGCAGGCATGGAAAAGAAGACAGTAAATCAATAATGACAATGATGAAACAATGACTAACTGCACATAAACTAAATACAGTTCTATTATTCTATTGTGTCTGGGGAGAGTCATTTTCTTTTTGTGCCTTATAATGTAACACACTCACCGGTAAAATTTCCACTTATTTCTTATTTTTATTGTCCTAAAATTTTCAGTAGTTTTGACTCTGAAAAGGTTGCAAGATGCAATGAAAATTTTAAGACAATAAAAATAAGAAAAACATGGAAATTTTACCGGTGAGTGTGTTACATAATAAAGCACAAAAAGAAAATGATTCTCCCCAGACACAATAGAATATGCTTCAACACACGAACTCATATAAAGAATCTTGCAAACCAAATCCAAAAACGAAATACAGTTCTATTAGCTATCTAGAAACTGCCAATCTCAGACATTCCTGTTGTGTACGTACAGAGACACACATGCACAAATGCACACAGTTATTCCAATTCACACATACACATACACACACACACTTTTACTATGTTGTGAGTGGGAGAAATTCTTATGAAGCTCATTAATGTTTCTATTTTCATATCAAAAAAGAAAACAACAGACAATCTATAGAAAGGTGAACACCACCAACAAAATTAAATGAAGATTATCTTACAAAGGCATCGTACATTTGGTTTTTCTATTTTTGTGTCATTTCTAAATTATGTACTTACTTATTTTAAAATGCTCATTTCCACAAAAAAAATTATTATTGTTGTTCTTTCTCTTTTATTAAACATTTCAAAAACTCAAAGGGAAAACAAAAAATTAACAAGATTAACTGATAGAAAATAAAAAGAGCTAAATAATATCTTAATTTCATCTCATAACAAAAAACAAAAAAAAAAAAACCTGTTTTCTTTGGAAAGAGTTATATATTACAAAACTTGGTTAGAATTCAACTTACCATGTCTGTAATATATTCCTTTTCATCTTGTCTTCGCATACTAAAAAATAGTCAATAAAAAGAACGGCAAAAATACCAACCAAAATTTGCAACCTCTCATTGAATAAAGGCATGCCAAAACATTCCATTTCATCTATGGATTTTCTTTTACCATTTTAAAGAAAGATGAATCAAGATTTCTAATCAGGAATTTAAGAAAACATTGAATATTTGAATTTAGTACAAAATCTTATAATCTATTGATTTATCTCTCCGCTATGTAAAGTGACAGATTAGTTATAAAGTTTGGGAAACATTAATAAACAGATGATTTCCCAAATGTGATAAATAATTTCTTGTGTGTGTGTATGTGTGTGCATGCATGCGTGTGTGTCTGAATTGTGTCTGAGTTTGTGTTGGTGTGTATCATATCAAATACATTGATTCAAATTAAGCAAAATATTATTTTACGTATATGTAATACTATAAATGCAATGACTTACATACATATATATATGAATGTATGTATATGTTTGTGTGTGTGTGTGTGTATGCATGCATATATATATATATGTATATCATCCTCATCATTGTGATTTAACATCCACTTTCCATGCTGATGTGGATAGGATGGTTTGACTGAGAACTGGCAAAAGCCGGGAGGCTGCACCAGGCTCCAATCTGATTTGGCAAGATTTCTACAGCTGGGTGCTCGTCCTAACACCAACCATTCTGAGAGTGTAGTGGCTGCTTTTTATGTGCCACTGGTGTGGTGCCAGTCAGGTGGCACTGGCATTGGCCACACTCGAATGGTGCTTTTTACATGCCAGGCAGTACTGGCATTGGCCATGCTCAAATGATGCTTTTTATATGCCACAGCACAAGTGCCAATCAGGAGGCACTGGCATTGGCCATGCTTGAACGTTGCTTTTTATGTGCCGGTCAGGTGGCACTGGTCAAGGCACCCATCATCTTCCCTATCACCGACTCCTTTATCTGCACTTCTAGCAACATCATTTACTGCATCTCCTGCCCTTTCTGCTCTTCTCTGTACATCAGTCTAATGAGACGCTGCTTGGCTGACTGATTCATGGATCACCTTTTAGATATCAGACTCAGCAATGACACCCCAGTCTTGCACCATTTCCACTCTACCAGTCATTCACCACAACACCTGTCTGTGTTTGGATCGTCTTTGTACATCTGGACTCCCGCCTTCACCGTGAACAGGAATTAACCTTCTCTCTTTGCTCCTTTATGCCACAAGTGCTCTACTCTCCTCCTCTCTTCTCTTTATCTGACATCTACTTCCTCTCCTCACTTTTACCCACCTCTCCTCCTCTCTTCAGCTGACACTTACTTCCTCTCTTCACTCCTACCCACCTTGTCTCTTCATTGATACTCCAACCCCTATACTGTCAAATACAATAATAATCATGAAACCATAACTTTCTGACTAGCCATAGCCAAGGATATACTTACTTGACTATATAATATATGTGTATATATTTATATATATATATATATATATATATATATATATGCATGTATGTATGTGTATTTTTTCAATGTGTACAAATGTACAAATAGCATAGAAAAAAAATATAGTTACCAGGGTAGCAAAAAATTCACATAAGTACCAAGGATGTTACAGCCTACTTATAAAGGTAGAAATTACAGGGTTTAGTGATATGTTTTTGTATAACAGATAAAGAAATGGAGTTAAACAGAGGTGTTATTCAAATCTTTAATACTTCTGACGTATGTTTTCAAGAAAACATTGGTATTATTATATAAACAGTAACTGCTCTATAACATAAGAGGGATCAGCCATCTGAATGTGGCTAGGGTCAGGGCGGGGTGGTGGGGGTGTTACTGATGCATTTAGCCCCAGGCGAACATCAACGTCACCAGAAGAGCTGACACCATCTCGGTGTCCTTGCCAGCCAGCAAAGGGAGATCAGCCTCCCCGAAGATACGGATACTACACACGGACCGGTTTTGAGGTTATTGCCTCTTGTCAACGTATGGTAAGCATCGCTCTTCGTTGAGGGACTTCCTCTGCAGGCTGGATATATAGAGATTTTCACAATAACCACTGGTGTCAGCTCTTCTGGTGATGTCGATGTTCGCCTGGGGCTAAATGCATCAGTAACACCCCCACCACCCCGCCCTGACCCTAGCCACATTCAGATGGCTGATCCCTCTTATGTTATAGAGCAGTTACTGTTTATATCTCGCCCAGAGATTTATTATTGTTTTCGAACAGATTTTCTACGCCAGTGACTGTGGTTACTGTGAAAATCTCTATATATCCAGCCTGCAGAGGAAGTCCCTCAACGAAGAGCGGTGCTTACCATACGTTGACAAGAGGCAATAACCTCGAAACCGGTCCGTGTGTAGTATCCGTATCTTCGGGGAGGCTGATCTCCCTTTGCTGGCTGGCAAGGACACCGAGATGGTGTCAGCCCTTCTGGTGACGTTGATGTTCACCTGGGGCTAAATGCATCAGTATCACCCCCACCACCCCGCCCTGACCCTAGCCACATTCAGATGGCTGATCCCTCTTATGTTATTGGTATTATTCCAGAGGGGATAAAATGATGTAAAACAATGTGATTTTCTGATCAGGGAAAAAAAAAGAAACAGCACACATCAGGAAACCATTTTAACTGAACGTGATTACTGCGTATATGATGAAGGGAATGCTGGCAAGTTATATACTCTTTTCCGCTTTTCAGTCATTTTTGACTGCAGCCATGCTGGAGCACTGCCTTTAATCGAGCAACTCAACCCTGGGACTTATTCTTTTGTAAGCCCAGTACTTATTCTATCGGTCTCTTTTGCCGAACCGCTAAGTAACGGGGACATAAACACACCAGCATCGGTTGTCAATCAATGATAGGGGAACAAACACAGACACACACACACACACACAACACACATATATATATATATATATATATACATATATACGACGGGCTTCTTTCAGTTTCTGTCTACCAAATCCACTCACAAGGCTTTGGTCGGCCCGAGGCTATAGTAGAAGACACTTGCCCAAGGTGCCACGCAGTGGGACTGAACCCGGAACCATGTGGTTGGTAAACAAGCTACTTACCACACAGCCACTCCTGAGCCATAAATAAAAACACTCACAATGCCCGGTCTGGGAATTGAAATCGCGGTCCTACGACCGCGAGTTCGTTGCCCTAACCACTGGGCCATTGCGCCTCCACATATATATATGTTTCTCTCTTCGTTCTCTTTCTTTCTCTCTCTCTCTCCAGCTGGACAACCTTGTACTTCCTCTACAGCAAGACACCTGTTTCTGTCTCTTTGTCTCACTATAACCTTTCATCACCTGACACAAGATCACCTCTTCCAATCTCCCCCCCCCCCTCTTGAGAGTTTTTATTTTTGTTTTACAAGTACCTGGTGACCCTGTCAGTGCGGGTGCCACTTAAGAAGCATCTGATCCATACTGTAAGTGGTTGGTGCTTGGAAAGGCATCCAGCTGTAAATGCCTTGCCAAAACTGACCTTGCCTGTTGCTTGTGCCGTGTAAAAAGCACTAAGTCCACTCTGCTGAGCGGTTGGCATTACGAAGGGCATCCCGCTGTAAAAATCCTTTCAAAACAGTCACAGAAGCCTGATGCAGGCTTCTGCCTGGCCAGCTCTTGTGAAACCGTCCCACCCATGCAAACATGAAAGGTGGATGTTAAACAATGATGATGATGATGATGATATGTTTGTGAATACCTCTGTGTATATCTATTCATATGTATATTAGCAGCTAAGCCTGGTTTCACTCAGTCTGTTTGGATGAAGTGGCTGTGATCGTTTTCGGTTAGGCATAATCCATAACAGCGTTTGTGAACCTTATCATTTCGGGTCCCCTGTTTCGATTGGAGCCTCCAGCTATATGAAAATTTCCTGGCCCCACTCCGTCAGAAAACAGCTTCTTAGCAACTGGTTGTTTTAATGGCAGAAGAAAGAGGGAAATTCCATTAGAAAAGTTTTAATCGATTTTCTCGATAAGTATGGGGGTTAGGAAAAAAATACAAACTGCATTCCAATCTATGCACCTGTCTCCACATGTCTGCCATTTTTCATGTGAATCCACCCAGCCGTTTGACTGTGAACCTCAAGACAAGAAAGAATACAACGATCGCCCATGTCCAATTTATATTATAGATATAACTGTGTGTTTTTATATGTGTGTGTGTGTATTTATTTGTATGTAAGTAATATGCTCTAATAAGTTGGTTAGCTATGATTGTGTGGGGTCAAAGAGTGGAAGGAAAATTCAAATCCTGGTAGATTAGAAATAAAAGATAAATGAAGTGAGAAATGCATTCAAATCTAGATTTTAAAGAGAAAAAACAAATAATTCTTTGTTCTTCCTTCACAATCACTTTCCTGTACTGGCATGGTGGCAATATCTTGTGTCTGTTGGGTGAATTATTTCATGGCTAGATTCCTTACTCATTGCTAAGCATTCGTCTGTGATTTTGTTGTTCCACCTTTTGGTTAGTCAGACAAATTAGAATAAGCAGAATTATGTGTCTTGCTCACAGACCAACATTGATTTGTTTTTATAGTGAATCATGACCTCTTGACCTCTTGATTTGAAGTTCAATACCATATCTTCAGTCATTGTATCTCAAGGAATGTATAAAATATAATATCCACCCACCCCACCATAAAAAAAAAAGCTGCATTATATGCCAGTCTCTTTCAATTTTCCAATTCAAAATTATTATTTTTTACATTGATTGATTTTTGTTTTATTAATTTTTGACCTTTTTTTGCTAGCTTTAGTCATTGATCTGCAGCCTTATTGGAACATTGTCTTCAAGGTTTCAGTTAATGATATTGACGCAAGTAATTATTCTTCAAAAGTCGTACTTCTGTTTAAGCAAGTTCTATTTGTCTTTTACCAAGTATGGAACATAAACAAACAACACATGTGTATGTGTGTATATATATATATATACATATATACATATACATATGTATATATATAATTGTTAAAGATGACAACAAACATTAAGGCAAAGCAAGCATCTCAAGTCATATAATGCACATGACTTGAGATGTTTGCCTTGCCTTAACGTCTGTTGTCCTCTTTAACAATTATATATTCACTGCATCGGAAATCTGCAATGGCTCCATAAATATCGTCTCGGCTACAACCTTGGAGCTCTAGTAGTCTGTTACAGCATTTACCAAGCATACCTAATAGTTTAGATCACCTGTGAACTAAACCTCCATACTTTATATATAGTAAGAGGAGGGAGATGACTATCCAGGCAGACAATGTGTTACTCTATGTAAAGCACTAAATTATAAAGCACTAAAAGAGAATGACTCTCTCCAGACTCAACATTTGTTGTGCAGTTGTGATCACATGCACAAAAAAATTATTACCCAACCTTCAGTGGTCGAGTACTACTTTTTTACACCTTGTTTTGCATTTATGTACTTACTCATGTGTGTGTATATATGTATGTGTGTATATATGTATGTGTGCATAAGATATCTGAGGAGAAATTTATGTTTATACAAAAACAGATATATAATAAGATGTAACTTTTTTTTTATCAAAAAATGCTATGAGGATAAAAATAAACCTTCTTTTCTATATCATTATTCAATAAAGCCACCTTCAGCTTCAACAACTGCTTCTATATGAGATCTAAGTCATCTACATGCTTGAATCAAGTGGTCTTAGTTTATTTTGGACATTACTCTGACTATGGCAGCTTTCAAAGAATCTTTGGTGTTATGGGCAAGTTCATTGACCTCTCTCTCTCTCTCTCTCTCTCAACAATGCTCCACATGTAATAGGCTAATGGATTGAGATCTGGGGAATTAGGAGACCAAATGTTAGGGGTTATGTGGTCTTGAAAATTTTCAGCCATCCATTCCTGTGTTACTAGAGCCATGTGTGATAGTGTAGAGTCTTACTGAAACACATATGGCCTTCCATTGTGTGCACTGTCTATCTAGGGCTTAACAATTATTTCCAGGACCTCAGTGTAGGTGGCTGAGTTAACTCTAAGGCCTTGTGGAAAGAAGTAAGGAGCCATCACATGTCCTTCATTGCTGACAACCCCTAAAACCATAATAGTTACAGGAAATTTTGTATGCATAACACTTGGAATTTCAGAAGGTTCTGCTCATAACCATCTGTCATTTCTTCTGTTAACTTTTTGATCTTGGTCGAAGTTTCAGTTGTTTGAGATAAATCAAATCTTCTTCTGCTTGGTTTTTCTGTTTCTTTAAGAGCCTTTTAGATTTGATGTAGTGATTTTCTTTTGCTTTTTCTGACAAATTGTCCTTTCCTCATCATATAAAGTTTATATCTGATGTCTTCATGGACAACATTTCTGACTGTTCTTTCTGACACATAGAAATCTTTTGGAATTGACCTCATGGGCTTTCTGGGATTATAATCAATGCTCTGTTGAACTTGCTGGATAAATTCAGGTGTTCTGATAATATCAGAATATCTAGAATGCTTTTCATGCTTTTATACTAGTGATACATTTCCATCTTCAGTCTCTAGCTCCTTACAAACTTTGCAGACAAAAGCTCTGGCATCTTTTAAAAATCAAGATATTTCTAAATCACTAAGCTCAGCCTTTATAACCACAATAATAGCATGCCTTTTCATTTCTTGAATAAACTGAGGGTCTGTTTCTGAAATTGAGATAATACAGATTTAGCAGAAAATGCAGCAATGAACCGAAAATGTATATCCTCAAATATCTTATGCACTCTGTATATATAATATATATATGTGTACGTGTGTGTAGACACTATTCATTACATAAACATAGAGTATTATGTTTAACATTTATTTTTTTTTTAGGAATAGTGATTACAGTGGCTTTTGAATTTCCTAGTCATTGGTCTTGCCAGATTGGGAATTCTCTAGCATATATATATATATATATATATATATAATATATATATATATATATATATATATATACATACATACATACATACATATATACATATATATGCTTTATTGATAAAACTGCAAAAACATCACAAAAACTGTTACTCAGAGTTTCATCTCCCCATTCATCAGTTTTGGTTCCCAACGAATGGGAACATGAAACTCTGAGTAACAGTTTCTGTGATGTCTTTGGAGCTTTATTAATAAAGCATATTACTCTACATCCAGTATTCGATTACTACTCTTCCACCTTACTTCACATTTATGTGCTTACTCTGGTATATATATATATACACAACACATATGTATGTGTATATATATATATATATATATATATATATATATATATATACATATAAATACGTAATATTATATACATATAAATACGTATATATATATGTATATACATATATATATATATATATGCATATAAATACGTATATATATATGCATATAAATACGTATATATATGCATATAAATACGTATATATGCATATAAATACGTATATATATATACATATAAATACGTATATATATATGTATATATATATATATGTATATATACATATATACATATATATATACGTATATATATATGTATATATATATGTATATATATATGTATATATACATATATATATATACGTATATATATATACGTATATATACATGTATATATACATATATATATACGTATATATATATACGTATATGTATACGTATATATATACATATATATATACATATATATATACGTATATATGTATATATACGTATATGTATATACGTATATATATATGTATATATAATGTATATATACATATATACGTATATATTACGTATATATATACATATATATATATATATATACGTATATATATACATATATATATATATACGTATATATATACGTATATATGTATATATACATATTTATATATACGTATATATGTATATATGCATATATATATATACGTATATATGTATATATATATATATACGTATATATGTATATATGCATATATATATATATACGTGTATATATATATATGTATATATACATATATACGTGTATATATATAAGTATATATACATATATATATATATGTATATATATATGTATATATACATATATTATATAACACGTATATATATATATATGTATATATACATATATTATACACGTATATATATATGTATATATACATATATATATACACGTAATATATATATGTTATATATACATATATATATACATGTATATATATATATATGTATATATACATATATATATACGTATATATATATATGTATATATATATGTATATATACGTTATATATATATGTATATATATATGTATATATACATATATATATTACGTATATATATATATATATATATATATATACACTATAATATATGTATATATATATAATACGTATATATATATATGTATGTATACATGTGTCTGTGTATTATATATGTATACATATGTGTGTGTGTATATATATATATATATATATATATATATATGTATGTATATATAGATGTATATGTGTGTGTATGTCTATAAAATGTGTGTGTATATTTGCCTTCCCTTTTGATTGTATCAAGATATTCAATAAAGTTTCCAGGAGAACAATCGTTAGCCGTCACCGAACCTTCATTAGTTGTTAGATACAGCGAAGACCACACCTACTTATCTATCTTCTTAATTAAGTTTACCGAGATTCAATGCCAGCTCGGTAGCAAGAGGCGGCTCCTGCCTTTGTGGATCATTACCAATTAAGACAAACTGTTCAAGCCGAAGTGGATTCATTGCATTAAATATTTAACAACTGATCAACCTCTCTAATTAATTTTGTATCTCAGAACCATTAAATTTGCATCATGTAAAACAAAATATATACAAAATAGAAAAGAAACAAACTACAAAACAAGTGAAACTAGAAGAGAACAGATATATAGATATACATGAGAAACAAAAGGAAACATATGTAAGTGTATATATATATATATGTGTATATACTCGTGTGTAGTGTGTGTATACATACATAAAAATACACACATACACATATATATATATATACATACACACATATATACATATATATATATATATACACACATATGTATATATATATATATATATATACACATATATGCATATATATATACATATATATATATGTGCATATATATATATATATATATATGGATAGATTGATACGTATGTAGTATGTGAATATATATATATAATATATATATATATATATAACACACATACATACAAAGATATATGTTTTTTATATATATGTGTGTGTGTGTGTGTATGTATGTATATATGTTGGATTACTGGAACGTGATATTTCAATTATACACGGAACGCCAGCAAATAAACTGCAATCTCAAGCATTTTTCTGCATAACAAATAATTTGTATTATAACGGTGTTTTCTGATTCACAAACAACCATCCTCTTCACTGACCCAATCCTCCTGTTTCCTTTCCATCACTTCCCCTACTCCGTCCACCTCGCTCCCATCTCTCATCACCTCTCACACTCTCTCTACCTTTGCAAGCTTACCCACCCATTCATCCACCCACCTTTTCTGTTCTTCTATCTTTATTCTCTCTCTCTCTCTCTCTCTCTGTCAGTCTCTCTCTCCTATGTGTACCTTGACCTCACAGCTTCCTTTCCAGATGGTGAAGCTGTGTACTCACCTCCTCAGCAACCTATCCCTTCCTCTCCCTCTATCATACCTTCATATCCTTCAATGCTCTATCCTACTTGCTGGAAGAGGTATAGTTTTACTCGTCCTCGGTGATCTCATCAGTGCTGGTTCCTCTAAGAAAGCACCCAGTACTCTCTGTAAAATAGCTGGCATTCGGAAAGACATCTGGTCATAGAAACCATGCCAAAGCAGACACTGAAGCATGGTGTGACCCTCTTGTTTGTCAGTTCAAGCCAAACTGTTCAAATCATGTCAACATGAAAAAGAGATATTAAATGGCAACATCCTGCACACATACACATGCAAACACACAGACATGGACACACACACACACACAAACACACAGACATGGACAGACACACGCATGCTCATTGAAATAATGGAATGTGGATATTTCAATTATGCACAAAATGATGTTGCGTAAACTCCAGTCTACGGTAGTTCTAAAGTTTTCTGTTTCACAAAACCAAATTTTATATATACATCTCTCAGGTATGGCTGTGTGGTAAGAAGCTTGCTTCCCGACCACACAGTCCTGGGTTCATTCCCACGGGGAGTCACCTTGGGCAAGTGTCTTCTACTATAGCCTTGGACTGACCAAAACCTTTTGAGTGGATTTGGTGCACAGAAACTGAAAGAAGCCCGTTGTATATATAAAGGGTGTGGTGAATATATTGTCATCTAATCTACGCAAAAATGAAAATAACACTGCCATCTCATTTTAACAGATATATTTACCAAAATTACATAAAAATATCTTGAAATACTAAAGAGTAAATTTATTCAATTAAATTGCTATTGGCTTCAACCACAGCTGCCAGACGACTTTGGAATCTCCTGCAACTCTTCTGGATAGTCTCCTTGTTGAAGTTGGTGAATGCTGCTATAAGCCTTGCCTTCAGTTCATCTTTGGTGTTACAATAAATAATAACCAAGGGGGTTGCAGTGTGGGAAGTTAGATGGTCAAATGTTAGGGGCGATATGGTTGCAGAAATTGTATGACAGCCATGGCTGGGTTCTCCTGCTTGTGTGGCATGGTGCAACCTCCTGTTGCCAGACATAGGGTCTTCCAGCAGCTACTTTCTTGACCCAGGGTAGCACCATTTCCTCCAGGCACTTGATGTAAGCCTGACGCTGTGTGGGAAGATGAACGGAAGCATAACATCACCATCACTAGTGACCACTCCAAACTATGATGTTGACTGGATGTTTGGATTTTATCTCTCTTGGTACATGTTTTGAGGATACGGCAAGCCAAAAGTTGTTCATATTGAAGCTTCCAGTGCAAATGCCAAGCAGCACAGCATGTCATTTCCAAATTGTTGGCAGAGTGAATTGTGTCATGGTGCTGTTTTACTCAAAGACAGTGTTCAACTGACCCTACTATACTGTGTAGTCGACAAAATAAAAAAAAACCCCAAACAATGCACATGCTTGAAATTAAAAATATAAAATAGTGACAATTCACCCATGTGTCTGTCTGTCTGTGTGTGTGTCTTTGTGTTTGTCTTCCCGTCACTGCTTGACAACCGGTGTTGGTGTGTTTATGTCCCTGTAACTTAGCAGTTCAGCAAAAGAGACTGATAGAATAAGTACTAGGCTTAAAGAATAAGTCCTAAGTTCAATTTGTTTGACTAAAACCCTTCAAGGTGGTGCTCCAGCATGGCTGCAGTCAAATGACTGAAACAAGTAAAAGAATAAAGGAATAAAAGAACAGGCTGTGTCTAGGTGCAGAGGTGGCTGTGTGGTTAAGAAGCATGCTTGCCAACCATGTGGTCTTCGGTTCAGTCCTGCTTAGGCCTCGTGATGACTGGATTTGGTGAACAGAAACTGTTTGGAAGCCTCTTGCTTTTGTGTCATCATCATCATCATCATCGTTTAACGTCCGTTCTCCATGCTAGCATGGGTTGGACGGTTCGACCGGGGATCTGGGAAGCCAGAAGGCTGCACCATGCTCCGGTCTTATCTGGCAATGTTTCTACAGCTGGATGCCCTTCCTAACGCCAACCACTCCGTGAGTGTAGTGGGTGCTTTTTACGTGCCACCTGCACTGGAGCCAGGCGAGTCTGGCATCGGCCACGGTCGCATTGGTGCAATTTATGTGCCACCTGCACGGAAGCCAGTCGAGGCGGCACTGGCTTCGGCCACGATTCGGATGTTGCTTTTTACGTACCACCGACACGGAAGCCAGTCGAGGCGGTGCTGGCATTGGCCACGATTCGGATAGTGCTTTTTACGTGTCTCCAGTCCAGGGGTCCTGGCATCTGCCAGGTGCCAGTCATAGGATTGGTTCAATTTCGATTCCGATTTCGATTTCACTTGCCCCAACAGGTCTTCGCAAGCAAAGTGGGGTAGGCATAGGTGCCTGTCGTCGGATGAGGTTCGATATCGATATTGGTGTGTGTGTGTGTGTATAGATAGACAGGTGTGTGTTTGTGATGGTTGCAAATTACCACCATCTTAATAAAAGTAATTTTATATATTTCCAGGCTTGTGTGAAAGCATTTCTGGCCATACAGAAGTATTATCTTGCTTTAAAGCAGCTGAAAGTTGGTTACAGGAGGGACATCCAACTGTAGAAAATCTGCTTCCAAAAAAAAACTGTCTGACCCATGCAAACATGGAAAAATGCACATTAAATGATGATGATCACACACACATACATTGAATTAATGGAATGTGATATTTTAATTACACACAGGATAATAATGAGTAAACTGTATTCAAAAGCTGTTCTGAAATTCTGCTTGTTCTCTCCTTAACAAATATCATGTATTCTAAGAGTGTTTCTGATTCACAAACAATGACAAAAACCAGCGAAGAGTGAAGTTGCTGTAAATTCCTTTCTTTTTGCTGCCAGTAAACCATTGTGCGTCTGTTTATATTTTAACTTGACTTTCAATCAACATACTAATTGACGGGAAATCTTAATCATGAATTTCACGAATTTACAATGCCTGAATCTACACAAATCAATTTAAAATAGCTGTAGTCATGGAAAATTTTAATATAACGAATTTTTTTCCTGCCCTCGTTACTGCAATAAATTCTAGCAGATTCCATAAACAAGAAGTATTTAACGTTTTAGCAATCACTAGCTTTTCTTTTACTTGCTTCAGCCATTGGAGTGCGCTCATGCTGGAGCATTGCCTTCAAGGGTTTAGTCAAAGAAATTGATCCCCAGTACTTGTTTTGTCAGTCTCGTACTTAGTTGGTTTCTTTTGCTGAACTGCTAAGTTACAGAGATGTAAACAAACACCAGTCAAGCTGTAGTGGCAGACAAAGACACACCCACATGTCTGTCTGTCTGTGTGTATATATATATTTATGTGTGTGTGTGTATGTATATATATATATATATATATATATATATATCATCATCGTTTAACGTCCGCTTTCCATGTTAGCATGGGTTGGACGATTTTGACTGAGGGCTGGCAAACCAGATGGCTGCACTAAGCTCCAATCTTGATCTGGCAGAGTTTCTACAGCTGGATGCCCTTCCTAACGCCAACCACTCCGAGAGTGTAGTGGGTGCTTTTTACATGCCACCGGCACAGGGGCCAGTCAGGCGGTACTGGCAATGACCTCACTCGAATCTTTTTACACATGCCCCCGGCACAGGTGCCAGTAAGGCAACATTGGTAATATATATATATATGTATCATCATATATATATATATATATATATATACCTACATACATATTTTTATCCTCTATTTGTTCCAGTTATTTGACTGTGGTCATGCTGGAGCACTGTCTTGAAAAATGTTTAGTCGAATGAATCAACCTCAATGCATTTTTTAAAGCCTTGTATTTATTTTGTATCAGTTAAATTTTGCCGAACTGCTAAGTTACTGAGGCATAAACAGACCAATACTAGTTGTCAGTTGGTGATGGGGGACCATCACCAACATGAAGACTCACACATATATATACACACACACACATACACATATATATATACACACACACACACACGCATATATATATATATATATATATATGATTGGCTTCTTTGAGTTTCCATTTACCAAGTCCCCTTACAAGACTCTGGTTGGCCCAAGGTGCCATGCAGTGGGACTGAACCTAGAATCATGTGTTTGAGAATGAAGCTTCTTACCACACAGTCATGCTGTCTACACACACACACACACATACATATTTACATATGTTAAGCTTCTGCACAGTTTCCATCTAATTCATTCACAAGGCACTGATTGATTCTAGAATGAAGTTGAGAACATTTGTCCAAGGTGCTGTGTGCTGGGATTGAACCCCAAAACCATGTGACTTGCAAAACAATCTTCTTACTGTTTAGTTTGCTTTTATCTTTTATATGGTTATTTCAGTTTTCTTCCTCATTACAGGTGTTAAATGTCTGTGATGTGTTTGACATTCTTTGGTAATAGGCATCGTGTAGGCGTTGTGCTAAAAGGGGGTTCACATGGAAACCAGATTGTGTAAAACTGAAGTGGCAGAAATGGGAGAAAAAAAAACAAATAAGAAAATTGATGTTTTAAAATTTTAATGTAGTTGGCAGGTGTGTGTGTGTCTGCTGAATACTGTGTTCTAGCTGTATATGTTCCTATGTATGTAGACCTGTACGTGCATGTGTCTGGGTGTCCTTCTGTGAGTATATGTTATATTTGTGTCTTTACTTAGAGTGACATGATCAATATAGTATTTATGTGTTTATGCACAGGTATATATGCGTTTATATTTCAGTGTATGTGCACACACATACAGGCGCACACATACACACAATCACATCTATATATGTCTGCATATTATATATCTATGAGTGTGTATATGTGTAGCTACATATATGTAGATGCACACTCACACATACACATATTCATATTGCTGTCTATCTATCTATATATATATATATATATATATATATTTATCTATATATATATATATATATATATATATTTATCTATATATAATATATATATATATATATATATATCTATATCTATCTATCTATCTATATATTATATATAATATATATATATATATATATATAAACATCTTGTGCATTTGTCTCCATTTTCCATTATTCGTATATATAGATATATATACATACACATAGAGATGTATGCATATATATATATATACATATATACTCACACACGTAAATGTACATAGACCCATGCATGTATGTGTGTGTACGTACACAAATATTTACATGTACTCATGCATGTATACATACCTGAGTATATATATCTGTATCTATATATATGTGTCTACATTTGTGAATGTGTGTGATGTAAAGAAATTAAAAAAAAAAAAAAAATACAAAGAAAAGATTGAAAATAATTAAATTAGAAAAATACAATTAAAGAAGAAAATTGTAAGCTGGCAAGAAATAGCCTGTAGGTGAAAGATAAAGAGATTTTTATCTGTAAATTATAGATTTTTATTTGAGTGCAATAAATGAAAACAGTGAGACAGAAATTTATTGCTGATTATAACAATCAAAAATGAAATTGCAATATTTAATTACAATAAAAATAGGAAACCTCCCCACATTGGAGAAGAAGAAAAAAAATTTGCAAATTAAAGCAAAACACACCTCAAAATAAATCAATACACACACACATATATGCGTGAGTATGTATGTATATATAATGTATTATATATATATATATATATATATTATATATATATATATATATATATGTGTGTGTGTGTGTGTGTGTGTGTTTTTATGAGAAAGGGGGGAAAATTGTTCAAATGCCTTTCTTGATTTAAAGAAAAATCTTAATTGTTGAGCATTAAATGAAGTATTATGTCATATTTGAGAAAGACATATATACATACACATATAATTTCAAGCCTTGTGCCTATACTTGAAAGACATATATATATATTAATATATATATATATATATATATATCCGAGCGTCCCTACCTGGGACGTAGTCGATCCACCTGTGCATACCTTCCTTCTTGTGACACTTGTGAAGACCTGCTGAGGCAAGTGAAAATCAATCAAAATAGATGAACATCAATGGAATTGTATCTTTGTGGTACCAGTGCCTGTGGCACACAAGAAAACCATCCGAACGTGGCCGTAGCCAGTACCGCATCGACTGGCCTCCGTGCTGTGGGCACGTAACAAGCACCATCCGATCGTGGCCGTTTGCCAGCCTCATAAAACAACCATCCGAGCGTGGCCGTCTGCCAGCCTCGTCTGGCACCTGTGTCGGTGGCACATAAAAACACCATCCGAGCGTGGCCGTCTGCCAGCCTCGTCTGGCACCTGTGTCGGTGGCACATAAAAACACCATCCGAGCGTGGCCGTCTGCCAGCCTCGTCTGGCACCTGTGTCGGTGGCACATAAAAACACCATCCGAGCGTGGCCGTTTGCCAGCCTCGTCTGGCACCTGTGTCGGTGGCACATAAAATCACCCACTACACTCTCGGAGTGGTTGGCGTTAGGAAGGGCATCCAGCTGTAGAAACACTGCCAGATCTGACTGGACTGGTGCAGCTTTCGGGCTCCCCAGACCCCAGTTGAACCGTCCAACCCATGCTAGCATGGAAAGCGGACGTTAATTGATGATGATGATGATGATGATGATGATATATATATATATATATATATACATATCCGAGCGTAATCGTTGCCAGAGCGGATGACTGGCTTCCGTGCTGGTGGCACGTAAAAGGACACCATTCGAGCGTAATCCTTACCAACGTCGCCTTACTGGCACCTGTGCCGGTGGCTTGTGTAAAAAGATTCGAGCGAGGTCGTTGCCAGTACTGCTTGACTGGCCCTTGTGCTGGTGGCACGTAAAAAGCACCCACTACACCCTTGGAGTGGTTGGCGTTAGGAAGGGCATCCAGCTGTAGAAACTCTGCCAGACCAGGATTGGAGCCTGGTGCAGCCATCTGGTTTGCCAGTCCTCAGTCAAAATCGTCCAACCCATGCTAGCATGGAAAGTGGATGTTAAACAATGACGATGATGATATACACACACACACACACACACACACACACACACACACACACACACACACACACACACACACACACATATATATATATATAGTTACCCTTTATTCAAGTAATTGAAGAAAACAGTCTATATATTTTTTGCTACCCTTTCTTTTCATTCAAATTGGAATGTCCCACCAATTACAATAAATAGTTTCTTCTTCTTCTTCTTCTGCAATATCCAGTCTGTTGTGTTGCATTCTTCTTTTGGTTCCTTTTATCTTTTACTTGTTTCAGTCATTAGAATTTGGCCATGCTGGGGCACCACCTGGAAGAGTTTAGTTGAACAAATTGTCTGCATTTGTTGTTTGTTTTATTTTTTAAGTTTGATCCTTATTCTAAAAATCTCTTGTTGAAGAACTAAGTTACTGGAATATAATCCAGGACTAGCTGTGGAGGGCAGACTCACACACACACATTCATGCACACACATACACACACACGATTGGCTTCCACACATGTGGGCATGGCTGTGTGGTAGGCAGGAACTGGAAGAAGTCTGTCACATATATATATATATATATATATATATATATATATATATATAGACTACTGCTGCTACCATTCCATTGGAACACAAGGAAACAAAAAGCAAGCACACGGTTCCTTTTGATACCAGCAAGAAACAATAATGAAGTTCTTTATTACACTCAACTATAATATAGCGATTATACCAACTACTGACAAAACACCACCACATGGATTTTATTGAGACCAGTTAGAAACAATTATGAACTTTTCTATTACACTTTACTTTTTATAATGCTTTTGATAAGGTTCGTTTTTTCAAGAACCGAAACATGTAAAATTCATAAGAAAATAAAATTTATCTAATATAGTGGCGTTTTCAAACTTCTTTTTTACAAATATATATATATATGTGCTGATGATTTTGCTCTTATTGCAGAACCTGAAGTAGAATTGAAGTAGTTTGGAAGTAAAACCTGGAATCAAAGGGCCTTAAAGTGAACTTAACTGTGACTTAAGTTGTTGTTAGCAAGAAAGGTGATAAGACTCTCATCCTGGCTGGTAAATGGCCCAGTTCAATATGTAGGAAAGGAGTGGGATGTAATTCCATTTGCTGCACCAAGTGTAAGCTATGGACAAATAAGAGATGCAGTGGAAACATGGGAAGGTTATCAAATAAGGTCATTTTCGTGTGTGGCAGATGCACAGGAACAATAAGTACTGAGAGCACGAGGGACTTAAACTCTCTCAAATGCCCAGGAGGCTCTCTTGAGGTAGTAGATAATTTCTGCTATTTAGGTGACCAAATTAGTAATGGTGGTGGATGCTGTGAAAGTATTGTTTCTAGAATAAGAATGGGGTGGAGGAAGTTCAGAGAACTACCACTTCTGTTGGCAGGAAAAGGACTCTCTCTAAGAGTGAAAGGTAGATTGTATGATGCTTGTGTGAGAACAGCTATACAACATGGTAGCGAGACGTGGACTCTGATTGTGTAGGACATGTGTAAACTGGAGAGGAATGAAGGTAGTATGCTTCATTGGATTTGCAACATCGATGTGCATGACCGACAAAGCACAACTGTGTTGAGGGAAAAGATGAGCATAAGAGGGATTAAATGTGGCATTCAGGAGAGGAGAATGGACTGGTTTGGACATGTGATGCGTATGGGTGAAGACAGCTGTATACAGAAGTACCTGTCACTGAAAGTGGATGGTACCTTGGAAGAAGGAGACTCAGGAAGACATGGGACAAAGTAGTAAGGATTGATCTTAGGATGTTGGGGCCCATGGAGGAAATGACAGTGGACCAAGATTTTTGGCGACATGAGGCTCTAGAGAAGACCCATCCATGAAACTGAGTGCTAGAAGAGTTGTGTCCTACCCACATGTAACAAAACACTTTTCACCTATTCTACCCTAAGAAATCTAACTACAACTCTTCTTCCAACTGCATCTTTCTCTTCCTTACATTATCTCCTCATAGATTATGATTGTTTTCCAATCACCTGTCTTGCCCTCTGCATGTGTGCGTGTGTGTCTGTCTGTCTTTGCCCCCTGCCATTGGTTGATGACTGATGCTGGTGTGTTTACGTAACTTAGCAGTTCAGTAAAAGAGAACCAATAGAATAAGTACTAGGCTTACGAAGAATAAGTCTTGGGGTCGATTTCTTTAACTAAAACCCTTTAAGGTGCTGCTCCAGCATGACTGCAGTCAAATGACTGAAACAACTAAAAGAGTAAAAGAATATATACAGAGAGAGAGTGAAACAGACAGTTGGCCTCAGTGAAATTTGAACTCAAAATGTAAGGTTCCGTAACAAATACCACAAGGCATTTTGTTTGATGCTTGAATGATGCGGCCAATCCATTACCTTTGTATCATTTCTATATATTAATAAACAGCTGATATAAATGTTGGTTGGATGACTTCCTGAGTTATGCAATTCATCAAACAAGAGAGAGAGAGAAAGAGAGTAAATGAAATATACAGAGAATTAACATAAGAGATACAGGATGAATGTACAACCAGTTTGGTGCTTCTTACAACTTCATGAACAATCCATAGTTTTTATGAAATTCTACCGAGATAGGGTTTCAATGAAATAGATTGCAATTATATTGATAAAATAAATTAAAACCACTTTTGCATATTCTCAATGAGTGTATGTTATCTTTTCTAAATTTTAAGGTGATAAATTTTTTTCTGTTAAAAATTAGTATTCATTTCATCATTTTATATCAGCACCAAGAAGTTTGATAAAAGTTTAAACGATAATTATTGTACACATGCCATATCTGCTATTACCCAAGAGGCAGAAGCACACTTCCAAAGTTACCTGTTATATGATGGGTAATATTGTGTGGAGTCAAAAGTTTGGCAACATTTTGGCAACTGATTTGCATTATTCAACAGGTTACAACAAAAGCTGCTTAGCATTCAATGCAGAGGCCACTGTGTTCTACTCGCTAAAGTCACCTTTCAGCCAGTTCTTTGATCCAAAGCTGATAACAGTTCTTGTCCTTTGAGGTGAAGAACTCCTTCACGGACGCTTCCTTCCTGCACTTGTGTTGCTTCATCAATCAAAAGAAGTCAGAAACTTCAGTGAAGGAGTTCTTCACCTCAAAGGACAAGAACTGGGATCAAAGAACTGATGGCTTCAGATGGTGCTACACAATTGCCTGTACTTTGTATGCTTGGCTGCTTTTCTCATTTGATGAATAAAGCAAATAAATTACCAAAATATTGAAAAATATTAACACAATAACAATAATAATAATGATAATAATAATAATATTATTAAAAATAATAATCTTAACTGATTGGAAGTGTCATCATTTACATTGTTTTGTCTTCGTATAAAAGATGGGCTACAGCAAATATTCTGCTCCATACCACAGATTTGCTTTGTCAGTTGTTTGACCATAACCAGTTGAGCATGTCCCTTGGTGGCTGATGATATGAGCATCTCTGATCACAAGCAGAAGTACTGGGGCAGCATCATAGCTGTGTGTTGAGAGGAATTCTGTGGGGTTTGGATAATTCACCTTTGGAAACATGGGTGTTTCGTTCAACATCCTTAACCCTTATTCAAGGACCTTTTGAGTAGGATGGGCTACTCAACCTGTAGGAAAAATTCTAGCTGGACCCCCACTTGCAAGATCATGCGCCATGTATCTTGATACGAAATCACCATGTCACACACATATGGTTGTGATGCATGTGCCTGGTGTACCCTTATCAGACAGGCAGTCATGATGGGTATATTAGGTTTTGTATATTTGTACCCCAGTGTCACTTTGATGGCATGCACTGCTTTCTCAATAATAATAATAATAATAATGATAATAATCCTTTCTACTATAGGCACATGGCTTGAAATTTGGGGTGGGGGCAGGGTAAGTCAATTACATTGATCCCAGTGCATTAGTGGTACTTATTTTATCAATCCTGAAAGGATGAAAGGCAAAGTTGACTTCGGTGGAATTTGAACTCATAACATGAAGACGGAATATATGTCACTAAGCATGTCATCCTGTGTGCTAACAACTCTACCAATTTGCCACCTTAATAATCATAATAATAATAATAATAATAATAATGATAATAATGATAATAATAATAATAATGATAATAATAATAATAATAATTCTTTCTACTGTAGGCACAAGACCTGAAATTTTGGGGGAGGAGGCTAGTCAATTACATTGGCCCCCAGTATTTCACTGGTACTTATTTCATTGATTCCGAAAGGATGAAAATTGAAGTTGACCCCAGCTGCATTTGAATGCAGAACGAAAGGACGGATGAAATGCTGCTAAGCATATTGCCTGGTGTGCTTATGGTCCTGCCTACTCATCACCTTAATAATAATAATAATGATAATAATAATGATGATGATGATATAACAATATTTTCATACCTCAGTGTCACTTTGATAGCATGCATTGCTCTCTCACTCAATAATAATAATAATTATCATCATCATCATCATCGTTTAACGTCCGTTTTCCGCGCTAGCACGGGTTGGACAGTTCGACCGGGGTCTGGGAAGCCAGGGGCTGCACCAGGCTCCAGTCTAATCTGGCAGAGTTTCTACAGCTGGATGCCCTTCCTAATGCCAACCACTCCGCGAGTGTAGTAGGTGCTTTTTATGTGCCACCGACACAGGTGCCAGACGAGGCTGGCGAATGGCCATGGTTTCATATTTTGGGACAAAGCCAATAATTTTAGGAAGATTAGATAAGTCAATTACATTGACCCCAGTGCTCAACTGGTAGTTTATTTTATTGACCTTGAAGGATGAAAGGCAATGTTGACCCCAGGATTTGACCTCAGCATGTAAAGGGCTGGAAGAAATTCCGCAAAGTATTTTGTCCAATGGAATGATGACTCTTTCAGCTCCCCATCTCAATAATAATGATGATGTTGATGATGGGTGTGGAAGTGGTAGTCGAACTAGAGAAGATGGAAGAAACAAATAAACAGGAGAAATATATTTCAATGTGGGTGGAATAAGTGAAGGACTGTTTACTGAATTGACTGGAGGAAAGAGAAAATGTGACAAATAGGAAACTAGACTTTGAAGGAATGAGACGACATTCTTCAGAAGAACTCTTCAGAAATACAAAAGAGATAAGGGATAACAAGGACGGTTGGTTATAATTAAAGAAAAAAGGCACTGCAGAAGGAAATTGAGGAAATGACCTCGGCTTCACAAGAACAAGCCCTAAAGGCAAATTGGTTCAAGAGGGTGATAAATCAGTAAGACTGCTCACCCTAATGTAGAATATTAGATGATTCAGATGAGACATAAACATACATTGGAACAAGAAATCTGCAGTTATTTCAGAATAATACACAAAAATGTAGGTAGGTATAAGATTGCTATAATAATTCACTGGAATTTCTTGCCAGATATTAAGTTTTGATTGTATAGAAAAAGGTATAATTATTTTGTGGGAATATGAATACAAATCCTCAAAAATGTTTCCTATGCAAGAAATTGTGGGGCTTTCTTGCATTGGCATGGCAGTGTGTTAAGGCGCTTGTTTGCAACCAAGTGGTTTTGGGTTCAGGCTCACCGAGTGGCATCTTGGGCAAGTGTTTTCTACTATAAGCTCTGAGCCAACCAGTGCCTTCCGAGTGAATTTTATTGATAGAACTTGTGTGGAAGCCAATCATGTGTGTGTGTGTGAGTCTGCCTTCCACCCCTTCCCCCTGCTCCACAGCTGGTGCTGGATTATATTCAGTAACTTAGTTCTTCAACAAGAGATTTTTAGAATAAGGATCAAACTTAAAAAATAAAACTAACAATGATGATGATGATGATGATGCTTTCAAATTTTGGCACAAGGCTAGCAAGTTTAGGTCAATTCTAGGTCATCTTTGCCTCTCATTCTTCTGGGGTTGATAAAATAAAGAAACTATCAAGTATTGGGGTTAATTTCAGGCATTGAATCTCTATTAGAAACAGTTATTATTATTGGTATTTGTCCCTTCTTCATCATTAAATGAATAGTTTCTTCTTCTTCTTCTTGTTACTAGCTGCAATATCCAGTCTGTTGTGCTGTATTCTTCTTTTGGTTCCTTTTATCTTTTACCTGTTTCAGTCATTAGAATTTGGCCATGCTGGGGCACCACCTGGGAGGGGCTTAGTTGAACAAATTGTCCCCATCATCATTATTGGTATTTGTCCCTTCTTCTTCATCATTGCTGTCACCTCCTCCTCCTCCTCCTCCGGTGACACAAGTAATTATCAGCACTGTTGGTCATCCTTTTCTGTCTCTCATTCCTCTTCTTTTCCCAGTTATTTGACCTGTTACTCATTAACATTCGACCTTGCCAACAAGGTTCTCACTGACATCAAATGACCTGTGGCAACTATGTCAGACTGGCCAAGTCCTGATTACAACACCTCTATTGCAGAGCTGACAACAGGAAAATGCTGGAGACAATCTCCAGTTTCAGAGTGAGATAAATTACATTCTTGTTTGTATCCCCTTATGTACAATTGAAAAGCTCTCCTTCTATTTCGGGCCCAAAAGTCCTGCCATGGCTTTTCATGCAAATCGAGAAGACAGTGTTTTTCCTTTTTACTAAATCATTAGAAATTGTTGTTTTGTTAAACAGCAATTTCAATACACTTAACACTGACTGTTAAATAACCTGAGTGAACTTTTCAAATAGGCTTCTACTGCTTGTCATTAGAATTTTGCTTATTCATTAGCTGATGGGCAGATATATGAAAATTTGTAGAGTAAATGACATCTATTTTCTACTAAATTATACAATAACTTCTGTAGACAAAGCAAGCAGTTATCACTTAACAATCGGGTTTAGGAGTTTTGTGTAGGTTGTGTTTAATTTTTTTCTTTTTTTCTTTTTTTTTTTTAACAAACATCTTGCCTTCAGTTTCATTTTACTTGTTCTATCGTGTTAAGAATCAATTAAAATGAAAGTCGTTTCAGATAAAGTAACTGCTTCTTAGGCAAATATCTAAAAAAATTTTTTTCTTCTTTTGTATACAAGTTTGTTTCATTCTTTAGAGAATTGTACAAAAAACCAAAAAAAAAAAAAAACAAAAAGAGAAGAAGAAAAACCTGAGAGTGATAACTCACAATAAAAACAAGCAGAAAAGAATAACAAAGGTGAAACGAGAAAGAATGGTGTATATCAGACAACTTGAGTTAACCCCATAAACAAACAACTTCCATAATTATTTTGTTTGTGAAGTTGTTAAAGTAAAAATAGTGGCAAACAGCTCTTGTTCATTTTTCTAAACTAGTCTTTCAAATAATTGTTTTTCAATTTTGTGTGATTTTACACGGCATTCGAAACAAAATTTCTGTATGAAATGCTGCTTTTCAAATTGCAGACTTTGTCTACATCTCCTATAGTTTTATTATGTGCTACGGTAATTTTAGTTGTTTTTTTTTTGTATCAAAAAAAAAAAACTGAAGAAAAAGAAAATTTTCTTTGTCAGTTTTCCTACTACATACATGTTAATACTAGCAAGTTCACTCTTGCTGCACCGTGCCAGGGAAGCATTTATAGAATTGATTTGCTTCTGGCTCATCGGAAAGTGGTAAATAAAGAGACACCCAGAAAAATTTGCAACGCATACATCTATGCATGTGGTTTGGTAAATGTACCTCTTGAAGAATCGGCAGAGTAGAATGTTATCTTTTAGTAACTTAATAACATTCCCAGTGCTGCAGCATGTATTGTGTAGTTAGTCTTTTTCCATATATTTGGAACAGTCCAATGCAGAGAAATAAGCAAATAATAATAAATATGAGAGATGATATAATATAGGAGTAATGTGATCCAGAAGAGGCAATATAAGAAATAATACATTCATATATTTCCTGCCTGCCCGCCCAGCCTGTGGGATGGCGTCATCTTATGGCTAAAACAGCACGAAAAACGAAGAGAAAAGGAAAAGGGCCTCAGTACCCTGCACGTCAATCGGGCCACTCCATGATGGTGGAGTGCAACCCGAGTGTTGAAAGGCTGCTAAGAATCACAGGTTCTCAAGGGCCATCATGGAACAGGCAGGAGGATGATTGGGATCACATGGATGAGAAAGGCGCGATCCAGAGAGGAGTGGACAGCATGCTGTGACCAGTGGTGTCAAATGGATGCCCTTACAGACTGGTCGGTCAAGGTGATCAAGGTGATATTTCCTTAATCACTTGTTGAGAAGAATGGCACAGTGGAAGTATGCTGGACCCACAAGCCACAGGTTAGATGTTAAAATGATGATGATACACACACACACACACACACACATGCATGCATGTGTGTGCACACACACTCACACACATAATGACTCGCTCACATTTTGGTACCCGGATACCTGGTGTCATGAACTTGGTGGCTTAATATTTCTTTCCTTCATATACATTGCTTCTTGCCAAACGCAATTTGCTATATTAATTGCTGTATGAAAGTCCATTACTATATGAACAAAGTTATCACAGGAACTGCAGACATAGACAACACTGACTTGCATAACGAAATTAATTTTCATATATTGACGGTGACATTGCTGTTTACTGTCACTTCTATGAAGTTCTATTGAATTGAGATTATGAAGAATAATTCAAGTATTTATCGCAATCAATGATTATAACCTGTGTTATGAGATTAAATCTTTTCCGACCAGATTCATATCAAAATATGTTTCAGTTTGTTTAAATTGATACATGATTATTTCTAACAAATCTATGCAGGCCTGAAATCTTGGGGAGAGGAATAGTTGATTATATTAGCCCCAGTGTCTGACTGGTACTTGGTTTTATGCTCTCGGGAAAGAGGAAAGGCAATGTCGAACATAGTGTGACTTGAACTCAGAACACAGAGTGGAAAGAAATAGTGCACTGTATTTTATTGGATGTTCTAAAAATAATGTCCTTCCTCCATTATCACTATCATCATCATTTTGCTGCTGCTTTCCAGCATCACATGGGTTGTACAGGATCACATCTCTCTTGGAAGCTTCATTCCTGACTTGATTTCTATGTCTGGATACTCTTTCTAGCACCAAACACATGCCAGAGTTTGCTAGTGTGCTGGGTGCATTTTGTTTTTACATGGCACCATCGCTTTGGAATTGTCATGTCTTTGACAAGATTAAAGGATCCTCACAGCCTCCCGTTTAACAAATTGAATGGGGTACATTTAATTATAGCACCATCCCTATACACACACATACACATATCTATCTATCTATCTGTTTACCTATGCATGTATATATATATATATATATATATATATAAATAAGTAATTAAGATTCAGTTGAATTAGATACTTAAATTGAGGTACCAAGCCAGTTCGGTATGGTCTGCACAGCACCAAGTTAGGTGAACAGAATGTAAATAAGTAAAATAAGTAACAAGGGTGTCCATTACGGCCGTTTCGAGTGGCTCCATTTAATTGATCAATGAAAATATTACATCAATTTGAAAGAAACTGCTCTCCTCAGGCGTAGATGACCATAAAGGATAAACCAACATAAACCAACATAAAGGATAAACCATTCTTAACAAATTTATATCAATACTAGAAAATAAGTTACTTATATTGTTTCATTATGTTATATTTGTGGCAGAATGAATTTAGAAAAGAGACATATCCTTTTACGTAGATAAAGCTAGATGTATGGTTCCAGTAAAAATAAGGGTTTATGAGATTGTCTGACATTAATTGATTTATCACCATCAACTAAAACACAGTTGACAGGTCTCAATGGATTTAATTCTAAATGGTTGTAGACTTCATGCTGCATAAAACCTTCTAAATATAAATAACTATCTCACCACTCTTATATCTTGACCCTCATCATTTTTCTCTGCTACTCTCTAAATTATAGTAGGCTTTATAAGATATACATTTGCTTTCTCAACTCATTCTGCCACAAATATAACATAAGGAAACATTGTAATTATCTTCATTTCTAGTATTGATATAAATTTGTTAAAAATTGTTTATCCTTTATGCTGGAACTTTATATGATTATCTACTTCTGAGGAGAGCAGTTTCTTTCAAATTGATTTCATGTTTTCATTGATCAATTAAATGGAGCTGTTCAAAACAGCCATAATGTATTGATACCTGGACATCCTTGTTACTTATTTACATTTGATATATATATGTGACAGATTAAAGCATTAATCATGTTCTACGGGGACATGAATGTGTCTCTTGAGGTCTGCTGGTGCCTTGTTGCAAATCTTTTGGCAAATGGAACAATTTGAAGACTCAGTTTGCTTGAGTGCTTGTGGATTATTTACTATGCATTTTCTTGAGCGGACAGCAAGGCCTGATTTACTTCATGCTACAAAACTACAATGACAAGTAAGGTTTAAACGTATGCATGCATATGCACACACACACACACATATTTCACCTTCATTGTCGTAATGTTCACTTTTCTATGCTTGTATGGATCAAAAGAAATTCATTGAGGCATTTTCTAGGGCCAGATGCCTTTCTTGTCACCAAGCGTCACTGGTTTCTAAGTAAGGTAATATTTCCATTTGGCTGGAGAACTTTTTGTGAGTAGACTGAAAACGAATGACAGTAGTTGTATGACTATCCTGTGATGTCAACACTTGCTGTCATATTTGCTTACATGGTACCTTTTGATCTCAGAACAAGGAAACACCCCCATGCACTCACACCCTCATATGACAGGCTTCTTTCAGTTTCCATCTACCAAATCCACTCACAAAGCTTTGGTTGGCCTTGGCCTATAGTAAAAGACACTTCTATAGGGTACTGTTCAGTGGGACTGAACAAAAAGCCATGTAGTTGGGAAGCAATCTGCTTAGTCACAAAGTCACTCTTGTGCTTTAAGGTATGTGATAGGAATTTTGCTTTACAACTACATGGTGTCAGGTTCAGTTCCTCTGTGTTGCACCTAAGGTAAGTGCCTTCTAGTGAAGCCCCAGCCAATCACAACCTTGTGAGTGGTTTTGGTAGTTGAAAGAAGCCCATCATATGTGAGTGTGGGACAGCCATGTTGAAGTGGTTATGACCATTACTTGCTAGTACAGTTACTGTATTCATGTCGTAGAGAGATTTTAGAACTAGCTTTTCTGTTTGTTGCAAGGTCAGTGACTGTGTGTCATTTGAATTCATATGCATTGCGAGGAGAGGTGAGCTACTGCCATCTCTAGCAAATGAGGTGTCCAGTACTGAAGAGAGGCAGAAATAGCCCTAAACCAGGCTGGTCTACTGGTCCCATTGCTGGAAGGTTGTAGGGGTTCGCTCCCCTGTCTGCAATATATCAGATGCAGATGTGCATCATTAACCAGCTAGAGGAGATGTCCTCTTGCGGTTAAAAAATCGCAGTAAAGCCTATCCAAATGGAACAGCCATGTTCAAGTGGCCACAAACATTACTTACTAGTACAACTACTGTGTTTATCTTGATTAATTTGTTGTTTTGGCTCATTGTTCTTATTTGGGACATTTCGTTTGTATTTGTATTACTTTGGTTTTGTTCTGTGTTTTTAAATTGTTTTGCGTTGTCCGTATAGAGCTGGTTTCATTTTTCCTTTTGTTTCTAAAATTCGAAAATTAGTTATCTCCCCTGTATTTACGTTAAACTATAACTTGTATAAATTGTAAGTTTGATTTATATTATAAATTCCTTTATTTAGAATTGAATTAATGTATAAACTTAATGTTTTACCATAAATATATATACTTATGTGTTTATGTTGTAAATATATTACATATATATATAGATAAATAAGAAAGCTACTGTATATGAATGTGTATGTGAATGTATATATACAAAAAATGGATAGGTGTACATGTGTGTGTACATATATGTATATATATATATGTGTGTCTATATGAATGTGTATATTATGTAACAAAATCAATTATAGAACTAGATACTAATAGACTTTAATTTAGGAATTTACGAAATTGCAGAGTATCTATTTGTGATTAAACTCGCTCTCAAAAAGCATTTTTTGAAAAGTGTTAGCAGTTATTTTCAGTTGCTGTTTTTTGTAAGATATTTAAAAATATATGTCTATCTGATGAAACTTCATTATATTTAAAACAGTATTTTATTATTCTTGAAAAACCTGTTTTTATGAATGGTGTAGAAACAGCTGTAATTTACTAGATGTCATTTGTTTGTATAAAACAATAAAATTGAATTGAATTTATCATTTAATGATTAAATTATTTAATTGTTCAATTTATTATTTTGGTTTCCATTTCTAATTTTTATATATATATACATAGAATAATAAAAAGAAAGTTCTTTGTACAGTAGTATAAATATTTGGAAAAATGAGTTGAGATGGCTTTTTGGGGGATACTTTTATTTTAATCTTAATAATGTTTACAGTGATTTACTCCTATATGAGTTTCAAGATTCAAGTGGCTGTTTCCAAACTGAAAATTGCATGTTTTACTGGTTGCTTAAATTGCAAAATATATATAAAAATATATATATATAAATTTATATATGTTTTTATATATTCTTTGATATTTAAAATGTTTTGCTATTCAAGCAGCGAGTAAAACACATTTTTTCAGTTTGAAAACGGCTACTTGAAACTTATATGAGAGTAACTCACTGTAAACATTATCATTAAAATTAAAATAAAAATTATCCACTCCACCAAAAGCCATCTCTACTTAGTTTTTCATATATACATGGTCTGATCAATAAGTATCCGGACTGTTGGCATAGTACCAAAGCTAAAGCATACTGAGTAAATCTGTTTGGCACTGATTGAGCTTAAACTCTGCTGTGCATGTGCACTAAGTTTTAAAGTTCTAGCTTGCTTCTGCTATTTTCAGCAGTGCTTGGAAGAAAGGTGCATAGCATGAGATCTTCGCATTGACTCTGGCAGAGAAAAGCTGAGCAAAGAATCAACATCAAATTTTGTCAAAAGCTTGGCGATACCTGTTCAGGGGCCTACACAAAGTTTTCAAAATGTTTTCATCATTCTCGACACAATCAAGGAGATCTTGTGCAACTGAAACCCAAATGTTTTCTTGGTCAGCTAAAAGCAGTTTTGACACAAACTTGGCAAACACTCATCTCATACCCAAATCTTCAGTGACAATGGACTGAACTGAACCAAAACTAATCTGCACATCCTCTTATAACTCACGGATGGGGATTTGCCAATTTCTTTTCACAGTTGCATGCACATCTGCAATGTTTTTCTCATCAATATCGACATTTTTTTCGCCCATCTTGGAAATGTCTGAACCACTTATACACTTGTGTGCCACTCATACACTCCTCTCCTTACATTTTCTGCAACTTTGCGTAGGTCTCTGAGCAAGTATCGCCATGACAACTTCCTCTGTCATCGTCAAATGAGACAATCACTCACTACACACCTTCCTTCCAAGCACAGCTGTAAACAGCAGAAGTGAGCTTAGTGCACATGCACGACAGAGTTCATGGTCAATCTATGCCAAGTGGATTCACTCTGTGTGCTTTAGCTTCTTTACTATGGCAACAGTCCGGATATTTATTGATCAGATCTCACGCACACAAGAAATACAGAAAATGTAACCACTGTTTAAGCTTTATATAATATACGCAGAATATGATGTGCAGTGTATCATTGAAACATGTACATTGTATAAAGCATAAATACCTGTTATATTTTTGTGCCCCCATTCTAGATAATATGAACTCCACACACCAGTCTATCTAAACCCGTGTTACCAAGGCTTTTGTTAAATCCCATTGAGCATAGAAGTGCAGTGTGAAATGTATCTGTTTATTCTTTTACTCAGTTGACTGCAGCCATGCTGGAGCACCGCCTTTAGTCGAACAAATTGACCCCAGGACCTATTCTTTGTAAGTCTAGTACTTATTCTATCGGTGTCTCTTTTGGTGAACAGCTAAGTTCTAAAATCTGTGTAACCACCTAGTTCTTCTACTGCCAAAAATCCTCTTCTGCTTTTCTCCCTTCTCCGATATTTTACCTCTTGATCTCCTAATGTAATGTGACCCAACCTCTGGGTTCCTCATCTTGTGAGCTGCATGGCAACCTCACTAGTGGCGTAGCAGGAAATAAAGCACCCAGCACATGTTGCAAAATGGTTGGTGTCAGGAAGGGCATCCAGCCATGGAATCCAATCTGAAGTAAACATTGGAGCATGCTGCAGACCTTGTGACCATCAGATCCTGTCGAACCATCTGACCCTTGCGCCAACATGGTACACGAATGCTAAATGATGATGATAACAATATGCATGTGCGTGTGTGTGTGTGTGTGTATACGCACAATGAATAAGTGAAAGAAAAATGTTTATATACTGTAGTGAGTGTTTACTTGTATTATCGTGAAGGCGCGTGGCTCAGTGGTTAGGGCATTCGGCTCACGACCGTAAGGTCGTAAGTTCAATTCTCGGCGACGTGTTGTGTCCTTGTGCAAGACACTTTATTTCATGTTGTTCCAGTTCACTCAGCTGGCAACAATGAGTAGTGCCTGTATTTCAAAGGGCCAGCCTTGTCACACACTGTGTCATGCTGAATCTCCCTGAGAATTACATTAAGGACACACGTGTCTGTGGAGTGCTCAGCCACTCGCACGTTAATTTCATGAGCAAGCTGTTCCATTGATCGTATCAGCTGGAACCCACGTCGTTGTAACCGACGGAGTGAAAAAAAACAAAAAAAAACAAACTTGTATTATCAATCAGTCATAACAAAATCATTAAATCATTTTAATATATCTTAAACATAGAGCAGTGTGTTTATCATGTGGCATGATTAGGATTAAACACACACACTATGCAAATACATATTTTGTGTATGTGCATGTGTTTTTGTAAACTCCTCTTTTCTAAGTAACAGAGATAATTCTTCCGAGCATCTTGATGGTTATTTAATTGTAATGTACTTTTACGTCAACACAGTCTTTAATTTACTTTAATCCTCATCAAATAGCTTTTCACCAAATTTCATTCTCTTTCTTTTCTGTTTTCTTTAAAGTACATTTTCATTTAAATAATACATCATGATGAAATTAATTATATGTGTGTGTGCTTACGTTTGTATGCATAAACCTGTGCATATACACAAATACATATGCTTATTTCGTAGTCTGACTTTTGTCTTCTCTTTATCTATTTCTGTTCTTCCCTCTTACACATGTATAAACTAATGCATATATACGCATGCTCACATGAACTCGCGTATATGTGCCTATGAAACGTTAGCACGTCGGGAGAAATGCGTAGCCGTATTTCGTCTGGCTTTACGTTCTGCGTTCAAATTTCGCCGAGGTTGACTTTGCCTTTCATCCTTCCGGGGTCGATAAATTAAGTGCCAGTTGCGCACTGGAGTCAATATAATCGACTTAATCCGTTTATCTGTCCTTGTTTGTCCCCTCTGTGTTTAGCCCCTTGTGGGTAATAAAGAAATATATGTGCAGAACCCATGCTAGCATGGAGAACGGACGCTAAATGATGATGATGATGATGATGATAGGTGTAGGAGTGGCTGTGTTAAGTAGCTTGATTATGAACCACATGGTTCCGAGTTCAGTCCCACTGCGTGGCACCTTGGGCAAGTGTCTTCTGCTTTAGTCTCAGACTGACCAAAGCCTTGTGAGTGGATATGGTAGACGGAAACTGAAAGAAGCCCGTTGTATATATGTATATATATATGTGTATGTGTGTGTGCATATGTTTATGTGTCTATTTGTCCCCCCGCAACATCGCTTGACAACTGATGCTGGTGTGCTTACATCCCCGTAACTTAGCGGGTACTAGGCTTACAAAGTATAAGTCCTGGGGTCGATTTGTTCGACTAAAAGGTGGTACTCCAGCATGGCCACAGTCAAATGACTGAAACAAGTAAAAGAGTATATATATATATATATATATATATATAAAAGTAAATAAATGGTACAATGAAGTACCGATATTTACTGGAAAATAGCGATCATAATAAATACGACACTATTGTATAGCTTCACTGCGTATTTACTAGCAAAGACGTGTGTGTGCAACAAACATGAAAAAAATTTGTCTTACCTCTAGGAAGAACATCTGAAAAATGAAAAACCTAGAAACGGATAATGCAGGACTGATTTCAGACTCTTCAAATACGTTTGACGACGTAGATTTGATTTGTCCTCATCAGCTGCATATACCTAGACAAAATTTCAAATGTTGCCACATCTATGCCAGTACACTCGTCTGAATGCCAAAATGTTAACAGAACGAGAACAGTGAAGAAGTTTCAATGAAAATAGTAATGCAATACGAAAGTATTGCTTTCCAGTAAAAGATAGCCCGTAAGGGTAATATTATACGTATAAAAGTAAATAAGTGGTACAACGAAGTACCGATATTTACTGGAAAATAAATACGACGCTATTGTATAGCTTCACTGCATATATACTAGCAAAGATGTGTGTGTGCAACAAACATGAAAAAAATTTGTCTTACCTCTAGGAAGAACATGGCTTAGTGGTTAGGGTGTTGCACTCATGATTGGGAGATCATGGGTTTGATTCTCAGACCAGGCGTTGCATTGTGTTCTTGAACAAAGCACTTCACTTCATGCTGCTCTGCAATCATTTTGACTTGTGACATGTGGCACCCACCTGTTGCACCTGTACAGGTAATGTCGATTTGAGGGAGGGAGTGAGCTTATGTCTAAGAAAACGTTTGATCAGTATAAACAAATCATCTTTGTGGTTGTTTGGTAAGAAATTGTCGAATCCTTATACATTGTTTAACAATGGGAGAGTCCATTATTTCAGTATGAAAGATGAATGTTAAAAAGTAATTGATGATATATATGTATGTGTTTTGTAATTACATATACGTACATACAAACATCAAACATCTCAGAATTTACTAGAATGTTACACATAGTGGTCATCATCATCATTGTTTAATGTCTGCTTTCCATGCTGGCATGGGTTGGACGGTTTGACTGGGGACTAGTGAGCCAGCGGCTGCACCAGGCTCCAATCTCATCTGGCAATATTTTTACAGCTTGGTGCCCTTCCTAATACCAGCTACTCTGAGAATGTAGTGGGTGCTTTTTACGTGCCACTGGCACAGGAGCCAGTCAGGTGGGCCTGGCATCAATCACATTTGGATAGTGCTTTTTACGTGCCACCAGCACAGGGGCCAGTCAGGGGGTGTGAATAATACAAGATCGAGAAAGGAATACTTTTGCTGACTTCAGATGGTATGAAAGTCAGTGCTGTGTGCATTCAATACGAACATGTCACGTAATGCTTTTGCAGTGCCTGTGCTAATACCAATGTTTGGGATAGTAAGCCAAACACTTGAAGATATCTGTAACTCAGTTATCAAAACTTGACAGATATTGCTATTAATCTTGTAGTGTTGGTATGGTTTTACTGCTGCTGTTTGTTTGTTGAGCGAAGCGGTCTTTGTCCCAGAGCTCGCAAGATTTCGCCTCTGTAGTGGGAGAAGTCTGAAATGTGGTCCTTTGCTATTTGTAAGACCCGCAGAAGAGAAAGCAGGTCAACCCCCGACACTGAGAGCATCGACAGATGGATGAATGTGCATCCAGGCTCAGCGGTTGCGTAGGAAGTCGGGGACAAGAAACAGGAAGAAAGAGTGAGAGAAAGTTGGAGCGAAAGAGTACAACAGGGATCGCCACCACCCCCTGCCAGAGTCTTGTGGAGCTTTAGGTGTTTTCGCTCAATAAACACACACAACGCCCGGTCTGGGAATCGAAACCGCGATCTTCCGACCACGAGTCCGCTGCCCTAACCACTGGGCCATTGCGCCTCCTACTGCTGCTATTCTTTAGCTCCCATGCCAGCTCTCATTGAACAGATTTATAATGAAAAACATTCTTGTTGTATCGATGTTGTCTCTTTGTATTTTGAAAACTGCATAGATCAACGTGTGTTTTCCTTTCTGTGAAATAGTAGAATGTGACTTGAGGGAGGTTTCACCATTTTACAGTGTTGTGTATGAAAGCATAAATTGGTAAACATATTCAAGAAATAAATTGCTCTTAGGTGAAAACGGTTGAATATTTAATTTAGGGTAAATGTATTTAGCCCCCACCTTCGCTTGTTTTTTTACCATATTCCTGTTGAAATACACTGCCTTTGTTTGTATTAGTTTCAAAAATAATGAAGAATTTAATGAAGCAACTGTAATTATTAAACTGGTGAGTGGAACATAAATTAACTGGAAGTTGTGATGTTAGATTTTAATTTAAATCACTTTAAAATAGGAAATTTGTGCCATAGAGCCAGGGGCAGTGTCAGATTGGTTGGCATGAAAGGGATTATGGAACACACACACACAAACACACACACACACACACACACTTCATTGTTATTGTCATTTATTGTTCATGTTCCATGCTAGTATAGTTTTGATTAGTTTGGCATTGTTTATATGGTTGGATACCTTTTCTAACACCAACCACTTTGCAGCATGTACACAGTGCATTTTCAATACTATCAATGTGGCACATATATACATACATACATATATATATATATAAAGGGAAAGTTTACGAAAATAAACAATGTGTGTCTGTGTTTGTCCCCCTAGCATTGCTTGACAACCGATGCTGGTGTATTTACATCCCCGTCACATAGCGGTTTGGCAAAGGAAACCGATAGAATAAGTACTGGGCTTACAAAGAATAAGTCCCGGGGTCGATTTGCTCGACTAAAGGCAGTGCTCTAGCATGGTCGCAGTCAAATGACTGAAACAAGTAAAAGAGTAAAAGAGTATAAAAGCAGGTGGAGTACAAAAAATATATATATATACATACTTACATATATATTTATACATACATATATATATATATATTATATATATATATATATATATATATATATATATAGAGAGAGAGAGAGAGAGAGAGAGAGAGAGGTGCAGGAGTGGCTGTGTGGTAAGTAGCTTGCTTACCAAGCACATTGTTCCGGGTTCAATCCCACTGTGTGACACCTTGGGCAAGTGTCTTCAACTATAGCCTCAGGCCGACCAAAGCCTTGTGAGCGGATTTGGCAGATGGAAACTGAAAGAAGCCCATTGTATATATATATATATACCATCATCATCATTTAACGTCCGTTTTCCATGCTAGTGTATATTTTTGTGTGTCTGTGTTTATACCCCCCAACATCACTTAAAACTGATGCCGGTGTGTTTACGTCCCTGTAACTTAGCGGTTTGGTGAAAGAGACACCGATAGAATAAGTGCTAGGCTTACAGAGAATAAGTTCTGGGGTCGATTTGCTCGACTAAAGGCCCTGCTCCAGCATGGCCGCAGTCAAATGACTGAAACAAATTAAAGAATGTATACACACATACACGTGCATACATTGTATATACACACACGGAGAGCAAGAGAACAAAGATTGACATGGCATTTAGCTTTTTTTTTTCTTATGTTTCTGGCATAAAGTATGTTACCATTAGCATACCTACCGGCTATTTTCCATTCAGAAAGTGTCTGTAAGTGAAAATTCTTGAATTATTTAGTTTTGTTTAAAATATTGCAGGTTGAAGTCTGCTACATTCCGATTGTAGCCTTTTGGGAGATTGACTAAGAATATTTGCTGGAAATCTATTCAGAAACTGAGTGCACATATTAACAGCATCTATATAATATATGCATAGAAACACATCATGGGTAATTATGAATTAAACTAGAATTTTAATGAACATAAGAAGAGAACAGAAAAGCCATTCAGTGAATTCAGAGCACTCAGTCCTAATGCTTGTACAGATAAAACTTCAGCTCATATAGCAAGAATATCTATTTATATTATGATACAAAGATGCGTGGAGGCGCAATGGCCCAGTGGTTAGGGCAGCGGACTCGCGGTCTTAGGATCGCGGTTTCGATTCCCAGACCGGGCATTGTGAGTGTTTATTGAGCGAAAACACCTAAAGCGCCACGAGGCTCCGGCAGGGATGGTGGTGATCCCTGCTGTACTCTTTCACTACAACTTTCTCTCACTCTTTCTTCCTGTTTCTTGTCCCTGACTTCCTACGCAACCGCTGAGCCTGGATGCGCATTCATTCATCCGTCGATGCTCTCGGTGTCGGGGGTTGACCTGCTTTCTCTTCTGTATTTCAAAGGGCCGGCTTTGTCACTCTCTGTGTCACGCTGAATATCTCCGAGAACTACGTTAAGGGTACATGTGTCTGTGGAGTGTTCAGCCACTTACACATTAATTTCATGAGCAGGCTGTTCTGTTGATTTGATCCGATCAACCGGAACCCTCGTCGTCGTAACCGACGGAGTGCTTCCTCCTCCACAAAGATGCTTATCATCATCATTGTTATTTAGTGTTTATCTTCCATGCTGGCATGGCTTTTATGTTCTGGCAGTATATCACAAACTGAAGGTCTGTATCGAGCTCCAGTATCTGCTATGATATGGTTTCTACAACTGGATGTTCTTTCTAATGCCAACTACTTTACAGAGGTGCTTTTTTCATGGCACCAGCACTAGGGAGGTTGCTAAGTCACTTACAAACCAAGCCCCTACAACTGAACAATATATTTATATCTATATCTATCTATCTATCTATATATATATATATATATATATAATATACATACATACATACATGCATACATATATATATACATATATATATAGTTTGTGACCGCGTGTGTATCGTTAGCGATTTTGTTTCTCCGTCTTCCCTTCCTTGGTCCTTTCCTTTTTCTATGTTTCTGACAAAGAGCTCCGATCGAAACGTTAAATCCTCCTTTCATTTCCTGAGCATCCAATAACACTATACTTGTGCCACGTCATCGCGTTGTTGTGTTTTCTCTTTGTTCATTGTACAAGTAAATGCAATATATTATACATAAATCTTTACAAGAAAAATCTCACATGGAATCCCCTACCCAGGGTCATATGGACCCTAGTTAAGAACCACTGCTATAAGGTTCTCTCATGCAGCCCTTAAATTTTATGTCTGAAATTACATAATGTATTCATATCTTATAATCTTATTCCTGACACGTTGTTGGGTTTTTAAAGATTACCCTTTTGTTACCATCCATATGACTCATATAGTTCATGGTTTGTTCATAGTCTTTGTAGATGGTGGTGATTACATTCAACAGATTTGATAGCAATCAGAGTCAGAACATTGAGAATAAGTCATCTCCTTGAATAATAAATATTCTTTTCATGGGGGTCAGGTTGACTCTTATTCTTTCCTCGGATCTTTCGGTTTGAACGGCAGTTTTTCTAGCAGTGTCATACGAAATTGTCACCCATAATTATGACCCTAGTATTGATCTATTGCATTTCAATCTGTTTTAGGGTTAGAGTTAGTTAGGGTTAGGAGTGAGGGGAAGGGTATCTTTTTTTCTTCAGAAATGTAAATAAACCCAATCTGTTTCTTAAACGAGGGACATATTCATACGGCACAGAATGTTTTTTACCTCAATAACCGTCATTGATTGGTTGAAATTGCAGAAATTGAAGAAAAAAACTACAAATATCTTACACACTATAGAATTTTCTCAATAAAGCCAAGAGAAAAAAGATGTTTTATAAATACATTCTACCAGTATACGAAGTTTAAAAGTGTTTAGTTACGTGGAAATTATTAAAAAAAAACTGCCGTTCAAACCGAAAAGATCCCTTTCTTCTTTATATTTTGGTGTTATTAATGCTTCCCATTTTAATGTGGTATTGTTTATATGCTGTTGTAACATTGCAACTGCTTTGTTTGTTGATGGTGTTTCCAGTATTCAGAAATGTGATCTGTTGTCAAAAGGCTTTTGAGGAATCAGCTTGATGTCATAGTTTGAATTCTCTTTCTTTCTCCGCTGTCTTCAATAACTGCTCAACCTACCAATGGATGTTCTTCACATCTGCACATGTCTTTCCAACATTCTTTTTTAATCCTCGAGGCAAAAATATTATTTTTCAGATCAACAGCCAAACAGTTAGAAAGCGAGCATAGATATCAGGGTTACATCTACAGTTGCTTCTGGTGATTTTTTTTGTTTTTCAGGAATTAATATTCCTTGCTTTCTTTGGTAACCAGTTTGTTGTTGAGTTTGGTCTATTTAGTAATTCATTAAATACCGTTGCTATAGCTACATGCATACTGATTAAGTACATTAACTAGAACTTGTGAAGGTTTACCAGAAGCCTTTCGAGCGCCCACAGATTTCATTGTGTCGTATTTGTTTATAGAGTTGTTTTCCTCTTTTACGTCTCTCTTTACATATCTTTCCGTCTCTTTCTCCTTTTGTTTTTTAACCATTTTGCATCTTTATCATGTATATCATAATCTGATACACTTCTCCATATAATAATATCTTTATTGTCATTGATATACCTTCTACAGAGGATACTTATTTTCATGTCTTACATTATATTTTAATGTTTGTTTCTCAGATACACAATTCTGAGGAGAAAAGCATTCATCGTTTTCAAAGCAGTTTCATATCCTCTATGTCTTTACAAGAATCAGCTGTTTAAATATTCATTTTCCTTCAAGGATCTTTTCCTTTCTCGTGATAAATATATTTTCTTACTATTTGAGAAATATTTTCATAATACAACTCTCCTTATTTCACAGAGAGTAAAGATAAATCTTTTCAGTTTTCTCTGAATTTGTGTCAACTTGTTTTATTTACATTTATTTTTATGAATTTTGCTGACTTCTCAAGTAACGAGGCTTCTGCCGAGTTTTGAACCATCTCACTCAAATACTCCATTTTAGGACAACACCCTAACTACAAGTTCATAAAAGGCAAAGGCCAGCTATGAGAAATTAACTGTGTCGCTAATGTGAATGTGATTCAACCAATCAGATCAACTGGGGTGTAACTAAATACCAAAGTACTTGAAAGTAATTTTTGTAGATTTTCCCAACAAATAAAAGTTTTAGTCATCATCATCATCATCGTTTAACGTCCGCTTTCCATGCTGGTATGGGTTGGACGGTTTGACTGAGGGCTGTCAAACCAGATGGCTGCACCAGGCTCCAATCTTGATCTGGCAGAGTTTCTACAGCTTGATGCCCTACCTAACACCAACCACTCCGAGAGTGTAGTGGGTGCTTTTACGTGCCACCGGTACGAGGGCCAGTTAGGTGGTACTGGCAACATTCACACTCAAATGGTGTTTTTTATGTGCCACCTACACAAGAGCCAGTCCAGCACTGGTGACAACCTCGCTCAAATGTTTTTTTTCTCAATACTATGAAAGTTGGATATTAAACTCCCCAACAGAACAACCGCCGGTGCTACAATGAACTCTAACAGTCAATTTTGTGATAAGGTGGTCTCACATTTTCTAATTATTCTGTATTTAATAACCACGAACAATTTTCATTTAAAAACTGTATTATGGCAGGTTTACTGATTAGTGGAACCAGTCACAGTATCTATTTCAAGTCAGTCTGACATTCATTCCACTTCCAGTGTCTGGTGCTGAAGAACAGATAACACCTCTAAAATGCATGCATCCATCAGTCTGGCTAGTGCATGCTTTGAACTGATTTGGTGTATCTATAGCTATTTGTCTACTGCAAGAAATTTTCTGTGATAAAATACAGTAAATGGCTTCCATACAGATTCAAATATGGTTCAAGCACATTGAATTGGTAACAAGTTTATCTTTCTATACACCATGACTTAACACTTTGATTTCATAGTTCTTTAAGAGGTTTGGTTGTATATGGCAATTATTTCCTGGTTGTTAGTTTATTTCAAAGTATTTTCAATTGGTTCATGTTCATTGATTATGTAATGATCAATCCTTCTGTCTTTCGGATCCCTGTTCATTGATCTTTGCCGTGGTCAATTCTTCCTTTTTCTTTTTATCTCCTCTTGTCATTGTTTCATTGTTCTACATTCCTAATTAAAATTTTTTAAGCAAGTTTATGGAAGCATGAAATTAATTATAAAAGGAAAGTTACCAACCAAAGAAAAATTTTTGGTGGCACAATTTAAGTTTATGGTTCCTGCATCCAAGAATAGGAATCCAATCAATAATTATTCAATAAAATCAACAAATAGCAGCAGCTTATGAAGTTGAGTCTGTCTGTGTGTCAGTGTGTAATATTTACGAATATCACGCAAGATATTGTTGTACTTTAGCTCTGTGTTAGCTATATTCAAGCATACCTTTGATCTAAGGCTTTCTAAACATAATCATCCTGTTGTTTTCTGGGTACAGTGCACCCAGAAAGAAAAAAAAATCTAAAGTGTGTTTTATTTTTAAGAGAGTAAATGAATTGAAGAGATTTGGTTGTTTTTCCTAGCAGACCAAGCAACCACATAGAAATCCTCTACTCCTCATAAGCTTGTATCATGCAAAGATCATGCATGTGTGTGTGTGTGTGTGTGAAAGAGAGCCTCCTCCTTCAGAAAACATCTAGACAGATGCCGGAACACCGACAAAAATATAACAGTCACAATTGAGACCAGTGAAAGAAATTTGGGTAATCTAAGAAGTAAGGAAGCTATCCTCATAGACAGACTAGCGCCCCAAATTAACAACAGGCTGGAGGTTGGCAATCGATATATTATTTAGCTACATCTGGATGCGTGTAGGTTCATTTTTGATAACATGCTCATGTATTATTTATAAAAAAAAACAAAGAAAGAAAGAGAGGAAAATATAAGGAAACTGCATGTATAATACATATCATAGAAGCAGCGCTACGGATGTGCCAGTACACACGAGGTTGAGACATGGCCGCCCTCACGCACTTCTCATGAAGAATTTCATTTGGAGCTTTGTGAGACCACTGCAGACAAGCTTTCAGAAAATAAAAAAACGTTCAGAAACTGATTATAGCAGTGTTATCAGTAAATTAGAAATTAACCTTGTTGAAATATGCTCCATTTGAGCGTGGTCATTGCCAGTGCCGCCTGACTGGCTCCTGTGCTGGTGGCACATAAAAAGCACCAGTCAAGCGTGGCTGAAGCCAGTACCACCTGACTGGCCCTCATGCCAGTGGCACGTAAAAAGCACCCACTACACTCTCGGAGTGGTTAGCATTAGGACACAAACACACACACACAACTTCTATAACGTTCACTTCCTAGCCATGTGATTTTGGGTTCAGTCTCACTGTATGGCACCTTGGACAAGTGTCTTCTGCAATAGACTCCAGCTAACCAAAACTTTGTGAGTGAATTTGATAGGTAGAAGCTGAAAGAAGCTTCTAATATATGGGTGTGTGTGTGTGTATATATATATATATATATATATATATATAAATATATATACGGGTGTGTGTGATTGTGTATAGAAGAATATATTAATAAAAGGAATTCCAACCTTGTCTGATTTTCACATTTTATTTACAATCTTGTAATGATATAATATACGATAATATTGAACTAGGTTCAATCAGAATGAACATTTAACATTCTTTGATTTTATTTTATTTTATTATATTATATTATCTTATATTATATCATTATAAGATTGTAAATAAAACGTGAAAATCAGACAAGGTTGGAATTCCTTTTATTAATATATATATATATAATATATATATATATAAATATATATACGGGTGTGTGTGATTGTGTATAGAAGAATATATTAATAAAAGGAATTCCAACCTTGTCTGATTTTCACATTTTATTTACAATCTTGTAATGATATAATATACGATAATATTGAACTAGGTTCAATCAGAATGAACATTTAACATTCTTTGATTTTATTTTATTTTATTATATTATATTATCTTATATTATATCATTATAAGATTGTAAATAAAACGTGAAAATCAGACAAGGTTGGAATTCCTTTTATTAATATATATATATATATATATATACACACACATCCTCCCTTACTTGGAACTTTCCTTTTCCTATGTTTCTGGCGAAGAGCTCCGCTTGAAATGTTAAATCCTCCTTTTTTCCCTTTCCTGAGCGTCCAATAACACTATACTTGTTCCATGTCCTCGCGTTGTGTTTTCTCTTTGTTCATGTTTGGATTAACTATATATATATATGTGTGTGTGTGTGTGTGTGTGTGTGTGTGTGTGGAAACTAAAAATTCAGGAGTCTGTAGGTACAAATAAATTTTATTGTGAAGAATACAAAATTCTGACATTTCAAATCATATCTTGGCAAGTATCTTTATTATAGTTTTGGGTTATCCCGATCATCTGTGTGTGAAATTTGGTCAAAAGTAACGAATTGAATAAAATGACTTTACCTTTATCAAAACATGAAACTCTAAAGGAAAGTTTCTTAATTTCAATCACTTTAAACGAGAAGTTTGTAACGTAGAACCAGGGGCAGTCTCAGGTTGGTTGGTTGGTTGCTGTTAAAAAGTTGATAAAAGAAATATAAAGTTAAACCAAAAAAGAAATGACGGATTCTTTGCCTTTAAGGAAACAATAAAATATAAACTAGAATCTAATTACAAAAAGGAAAAAGATTTAAATAAAGATAAAATGAAAAGCCAGGAAACAAAAGCAACAGGTAAAAAATTAAGTAGGATTCTAAAAAAAAAAAAGAAGAAAAAAACCTAATGAAAAAAAGGAAACGGAGAAAAACATTTCCAGCATCAACATCCTGCAAGACTTGACAAAAAGGAAATAAGTAAGCATAAAAGCCAACAATGATTCAAAAGCTTTGGACTAAAAGCAAAAATGAAAGGTTTTGGTTTTAGCTGCACAAAATCAATAACTATACATGAAAAAAATGTACATACACAAAAAAAAAAAATAATGAAATAAGAGGTTAACATCAACTGCAGACTCTGCCATCAATTTGCTGACATGGCAATATGAAATCTGAGAATAAATGGCATAAACATGGTAAGTGCCAATGACAACACTATGATAACCTGACATATGTCTGTCCAGACTGACACAGAGATCAAAGTAAACCTCCCCAAATAAACTCATCGAAAGAAAGAAAAAAATCTATTGCAGTCTGATAGACATTTCCATTTCTTCTCGATCAAAGAATTGCATGAAAGGGAGTAAAAAAAGAGAAAATCAATCCCAGTGCAAATACCTTGAAATGGAAATGTGGTTTAACAGCAAAACTGGTACCAATAATAATTGGTATATTGGCTCTGATAAAGAACATAAAAAAAAAAAAAAATATCAGGAATTGCAAGTTTATATTCCATCCAAGAAATATTTCTGCCAGGCATGTCATACATTCTCTTTTACTCTTTTACTTGTTTCAGTCATTTGACTGCGGCCATGCTGGAGCACCACCTTTAGTCGAGCAAATCGACCCCGGGACTTATTCTTTGTAAGCCCAGTACTTATTCTATCGGTCTCTTTTGCCGAACCGCTAAGTGACGAGGACAGAAACACACCAGCATCGGTTGTCAAGCAATGCTAGGGGGACAAACACACATACACAAACACACACACATACACATATATATATACATATATACGACAGGCTTCTTTCAGTTTCCGTCTACCAAATCCACTCACAAGGCATTGGTCGGCCTGGAGCTATAGCAGAAGATACTTGCCCAAGATGCCACGCAGTGGGACTGAACCCGGAACTATGTGGCTGGTTAGCAAGCTACTTACCACACAGCCACTCCTGCGCCTATAGCCAACAGCATACAGCTTTTGTAGTTCATTCTCTTCCACACATTACTTTCCTAAAATTGTAACACACGTTATACAGTATATAAGTTAATGGGTATTTGATACAACCTGTATTTGTCTGTTGCTTATAGGTTTCTGTAGATGACATTGGCCACTCTGAGTTACTTCCCTTAGTTCATTTTTGTTTAACATATGCAGTCCTCTGTAGTAATGCAACTCTCTCTCACTCTAACAGTCTTTCTCTTTCTCTTCATTCACTTTGTTGTCCTCCTGGGGTAGCCAAGTATCTCCTCTGTAGTAAGACACTTATCCCTAACCTACCATATTCTAACACCTTGCCTGTTCCTCTCCCTCTCTCTGCTCAGATGTCTTTGTCTTGCTTGCCACTTAGTGACCCCATGGATACTGGCCCCACATATCAGGTCATTAAGAATGAAGTGTCCAATTTTGAACTGAAAGTTTTTTTTACTTTATCTCAACAAAAACCAATGCAGTTAATCAAAGTATGCACCTAAATTACCAACACAATTTTGCCATTTTATCGGAAGCTTATTTATGCCGGCAGCAAATTTCAGTTCCTGTAGCGTTCCTTGTGCAACATGTAGTCGAGTATTGTCTTGCAAGAGAATTGGCCTGTCTCAATTGACCATTCTCGGTTGTTTAATTGCAAGTTCACTCATCATTTCATCCAATTGGTTGATGTATACGTCCACTGTAATTGACTTACTGGGTTTCGTGAAGTTGTAGTAGATGACACCATTAGCTTTCTTTGGTGAATATTCTTTTTGGGATTGTGTTTTGGCACTTCGTCTGTATCCAACCACCATACAGAATGCTTGCTATTGTTGAAAAGAATCCATTTTTCATCACATGTAACAATATGATACAAAAATGGTTCGCTTTTATGCCATGACAGCAAGTTTCAAGACGACATGTCATTTGATGCTTGTTCAGTTTGTGTGGTACCCACTTGTCCAGCCTCTTTACCTTACTCTCAGATGGTCCAATACAGTTTGAATCGTAACATCAAACCTTCCTGCTAACTCACATTTGGTTTGAGATGTATCCACTTCCACTACAGTTTCCAGCCCATCACTATCCACCTTGGTCTCAGGTCTACCACAAGGTTGATTTTCAAGAGTAAAGTCACCAGACTTGAACTTCTCAGACCATTGGCATACAGTGTGCTCCTTCACCACATCTTCACCAAACCCCTCATTGATGTTTCGAGCTGTCTGGGGTGCATTGGTTCCACAACAGAATTCATATTCATAAACAACACAAATTTTTTATCCATCTATAGGTTCACAAAAATTGATTTATAAGAGAAAACTCACAATATAATCAGACACAATGAATTGCATTTCGAAAAGTGATAATGTAACTTTTCAATGTTGTAAAACAAAGAATTGTCAGGATAAAATATTAGAGTTAACGACTGTCAAAATTGGTGCAAAAGAAAATTGGACATTTCATACTTAATGACCTGGTATAAAGCACTCATGCTGGTACCATGTTAAGAGCACATGTGCTGGTGCCACAAAAAAAGCATTCAATCTGGTGCTGCATAAAAGCACCTGTGCTGGTACAATGTAAAAATGCAGCTTGTACACTCTGTAAAGTGCTTAGCTTAAGGAAGAGCATCCAGCTGTAGAAACCATCCAAAACTGTCAACTGGAACCTGAGGCAACCCTCCAACTTGCCATATCATGTCGAACTGTCCAGCCCAGGCCAGCATGGAAAATAGACATCAAATGATGATAATGCAAGCTACCTTGGCTGGAAATATGTTCTACTCACTTTATATATGTTTATGTCCCTTAGCTGCTCGAGGTAAGGTAGGACAATTGTCACACTGATGTTGTCTATTGCAGCAGAAACACATGTCCATGACTATCTGTTCATCTCTGTATAATAAGCCTGTCCTTTTTGTTAATGGTATGTCAGTTTTGGAGAATCCTTGATTATTGAAATTATTATTTATATATCATAGACTATAACAGTCAATTAATGTTGTGGAATGGTTTTGATTTAGCCATGTCCAATGATTGCTAATTTACACCTCCACTTCTTGACAGTTATCAGAATGAAAGTATTTGGTAACATGAATTGGCTGTTTTGAGGCTGGAATATTACCTCTGCATAAAAATCTCTGATATAAAGGTCAGCTGGTCAGTTTGTTGATTTCTCCAGGTATGCTTCACATTGTTTAAAGAGAGGCAGTAGATAGTAACAGAGGTATAAAGGGAGAGTGAGTTAATATGAGAGATGCAGAATAAGAGCACATATAAGGTTTGGTGACAGGCAATGATAACTTACTTGAGAAATACACACTTTTTAATAAAACTTTACAGAGATAGGTTTTTGATGGAGTAGATTGTGTTTACATTCATAAAATTTGGAAAAACCATAATGTATATTTATTGAAAATATGCAAATGAGAAATTTTATTTTATTTAATTTTATTTGAAGGTGATATTTTTCTTTGGAAAATTAGTATTCACTTTACCATTCTGTATAAGTACCAAAAAAGTTATATTTATTACTATTGTGTGTATACCATATTTCCTGATATTAGCAGTGTTAGTTCAAATGTAATTCTAAATTTCTTGTCATGTGATAGCTCTCTAGTATGAATAATAATATACACACTCTATTACTTAATATATAGAAATATATGAAAAATCATTGCACAGCATATGTGTCATGATCATCGTTTAACGTCCGTTTCCCATGCTAGCATGGGTTTGACGGTTCGACCGGGGTCTGGGAAGCCAGGAGGTTGCACCAGGCTCCAGTCTGATCTGGCAGTGTTTCTACAGCTGGGTGCCCTTCCTATCACCAATCACTCTGTGTGTGTAGTGGGTGCTTTTCATGTGCCAAGGAAGGCTGGCAAACGGCCATGATTGGTTGGTGCTTTTACATGTCACCAACACGGATGCCAGTCAGGCGGCGCTGTTATCTGCCACGTTCAAACAGTGCCTTTTACGTGTCATTGGCGCGGGTATCTTAACTACAATTTCCATTTGATTTTTATTTTGATGTTGGTGTTGACGTACCTGACTCAATAGCTCTCTTCAAGAATATATATATATGTACAAGTTGGTACTGAAAAGTTCCTGGCTTTGGGTAAATGAAAATACAAGAAGATCAATTAATTATGATTTTATCCAACATACTCCCCCTCTCAGATTCACACACTTATTGCAGTGGTCCTTCAGTATGCTCTGTAAAAGAACTCAGAAGGTTGGGTCTCCAACCAGGCCTTTCGTGAGACCCTTAAAACCTGGAACTTTTCGACACCCCTTCGTATACACACACACATACATACACATACCTGCATATATGTGTGTATTTCTGTTTATTTGCCTTGACATTCTTTTCTACTCTAGGCACAAGGCCCAAAATTTTGGGGGAGGGGTCCAGTTGATTAGACTGACCCCAATACACAACTGGTACTTAATTTATCGACCCCCAAGAGGATGAAAGGCAAGACCTTGGCAGAATTTGAACTTGGAATGTAAAGACAGACGAAATACCGATAAACATTCTGCCTGTCCTGCTAACGTTTCTGCCAGCTCGCAAACATTGTTTCAGCATCTTACAACTGGTGTCATTTATTTCCAGTCCTCCGAGGAAATGTGTCTAGAAATAGGTGAGGGTTGGTGACAGGGATGGCATCCAACTGTAGAAAATCTGCCTGAATTAATTCTGTTGAAGTAGAGAAAAGTGGGTCTTAAAATGATGACGAGGATTATATTTTAGCTGAATTTAAAAATCAAAACAAAACAATAGATTTGACAATAACGACAAAATGGTGTTCAAATTGAAAGATTAAAATAGAATATAGGTATGTGTGTGTGTGTAAATATAAATAAAGTTTAGAGAAATTTCTCTGAAGCCAGGAATAAAAAAAAAGAATTAAAGAAATGAAATAATCATGTTAGTATATTTTGTTAAGTTTAAAATAATGTTTATGTAAGACTAAGACTAGAATAATAGAATCGAAAATGAATTTTGTCTTTGCTTGTTATTTCTTGTTTTATATTGACAACATTATTCACATGAAAAATGGTTTACTTACATTTTTTTTTTTTTTTTGGTAAAGAAAAGAAATATTGGCAAATTGCATCTAATCTCAGTCAGTGTTGCAAGATCTAGAAATAGATCTGCTTTCAACATGCGGCAGTGTGATGTTTTACAGCTGATTTTACATGTGATGTTATGCTGCATGTTTCTTATTCATTTATCCATTATTATTATTATTATTGTTGTTGTTGGCAGAAACATTAGCACGCTGGGCAAAATGCATAGCGGTATTTCGTCTGTCTTTACATTCTGAGTTCAAATTCCGCCGGGGTCGATAAATTAAGTACCAGTTATGCACTGTGGTCGATGTAATTGACTTAATCCGTTTGTCTGTCCTTGTTTGTCCCCTTTATGTTTAGCCCCTTGTGGGTAATAAAGAAACAGTTATTTCGTTTGTCTTTACATCCTGAGTTCAAATTTCGCCAAGGTCAACTTTACCTTTCATCCTTTCAGGGTCGATAATTAAGTACCAGTTATGCACTGTGGTCGATGTAATTGACTTAATCCGTTTGTCTGTCCTTGTTTGTCCCCTTTATGTTTAGCCCCTTGTGGGTAATAAAGAAACAGTTATTTCGTTTGTCTTTACATCCTGAGTTCAAATTTCGCCAAGGTCAACTTTACCTTTCATCCTTTCAGGGTCGATAAATTAAGTACCAGTTGCGTACTGTGGTTGATTGATTGACTAGAGTAGAAAAGATTCTCAGAAAAAGAAAATCTAGTTTCCAGCAAGAACTAACTAGCTGGCATGTTTTGGGGGTTTTTTAGGCAAGGGACTGCCAAGGCTTGGCACTTCTACTGAAAGGCACTTTTGGTTTGAGAAAAAACATTAGAGGTGGGTCTGCCCTAACATGTGTGCAGAGCTTTGAAACTGTTCTGTACACACATGCACAGGAATGGCTGTGTGGTAAGTAGCTTACTTCCCAACCACATAGTTCCAGGTTCAGTCCCACTGTGTGGCACCTTGGGCAAGTGTCTTCTACTATAGCCTTGGGCTGACCGAAGCCTTGTGAGTGGATTTGGTAGATGGAAACTGAAAGAAGCCCATTGTAGATATATATATGTGTGTGTGTGTGTGTGTGTGTCTGTGTTTGACCCACACCATCATTGACAACCGATGTTGGTGTGTTTACATCCCCATTACGTAGCAGTTCAGCAAAAGTGACCAATGGAATAAGTACTAGGTTTACAAAGAATAATTCCTGGGGCTGATTTATTCGGCTAAAGGCAGTGCTCCAGCATGGCTGCTGTCAAATGGTTGAAACAAATAGAAGAATGAAAGACACAGGTGCTGTGTTCGAGCACAGCAACGTTTGTGGAGTTGTGCTCAACAGCTGTTGTTGTGTATTGGATGAATCCAACCATCCATAGAGTGTATCATTTCGATCACCCCAACACAACATTTGAACAAAGAAGGGCAAGTGATGTTATTCCTCTGTCTAGTGGCTATGAAGAAAGAAGTCTGGAAGGATTGAGAATGAAGTTGACTACCTCTTCAGTCAAGCGCTCACCAACTTTTCTAAGTTTTTATCAGAAAGGATAGTTAGGGTGGAGAGGGATGTGCTTTGCCTAAAGGTGGGTAACTGGTGAAAATGATTAAGGTGCATAGACCTTTCCTATACATGCGTCTGTGAATTGGGGAGTAACAATTAAGCAAGGGCATATTCCCTTGGTAGTCAGGATGATCCTGGGCCTGAGGTTCCTTGATTTGCTCTGGTTGGAGGTTCTCTTCTACCAAGAACGCTGTATAATACTTTGTGTGATAAGTATACTTTCAACTCATCAGCTTCCCCCACTCTCCCTTTCTTCCTCTCATCTTTACAGAAATTGCCGACTGCCCTTTTAATGTCTCTCTGATCTGATGCCCTTGTGGCAAGTAAAAGAAAGCAATATCATCATTGCTATTATTTCCATCATCATCATCATAATTATTAGTATCATCTGTGTTTGTATTATTTTACTTGTTTATCTGGTAGAAGCAGAGCTGGTTTTCCAAGCGAGATTCGATGTCTTTGTTTATTGTTTTCTATGTCAATATTTAATGCCAGCCATATTGAACCTGCATAAATATAAAGGTTTCACAAAACTCTAAATAAGAAATTACAAGCAAAATTTATCCATTTCGCTTGCATTTACAAGCAAAATGGATAAACCACGAAGTGCGAACGTGTTTCTGCTACGAATCAAATGGAATGATATTAATCATTGTATTTGTTTTCCATGTTGAAACATTTTGAAAACTGTGGTTGTTTTGTTGGATCTGAAAGGTTTGCAGGCATTGCAATTGATAAAACTTTGCATGTAGATATGGAGACGTTTTGGAAATTACGTATTTGAAAAATTATTCATGTTTTGGAAAGATAACCAGTATCCATATTTATAATTTGATGTACAGAATGAAATGACCCATGAGTGTTGAGAGATAATTTATCATAGTGACCGGAGGCTGAGATTATGAGTGTTAAATATGACAGCATGTTCTCTCATGCAATAATATTTCTGTCACCTTTGCTAGAAAAGTTGGTGTCAAATATTCATTCTTTACTATGTAATGTAAAATTAATTTCCACTTGTCTCTGCCGAACAGCTATCTGTTTCTTTTACTTAACCGTTTGTCTTGGTTTAGTACACGCATGTTTCTAATAATAACCGAGTCTTAATTATTTCATCATTTAACGAAGAGTTTTAAATATCTGTGTGTCTGAGATGCTGTCATGTCCTGTTTGTACATGTGTGCATCTTTTTGTACAAAATGGTCTCTGCTTTGTAATATCAGACAGAAATGCTTTTAGCTATTACGATAAAGCATGGCATTACTGTGTAGTTAACAATTCCAGTTCCCTGATGTGTAATTTCAGGTTCAGTCCCACTGTGTGGCTCCTTCGGTTAGTGTCTTCAGCTATAACTCTGGACTGACCAAAGCCTCGTTAGTGGACTTTGTTGGCAGAAACTAAAAGAAGCCTCAGTTCTATATTTAAAAGACGAGGCATTATGTACATTATTTACATTATTTACATTATTTACATTTGACAGATATTTGTCCTCATCTTGTTTGTTGTTAACCCGTTTCAGCTGATATACTCTCCAGCCTTCATCAGGTGTCTTGGGGAAATTTCGAACCTGGGTATTTTTCGATGTTGTTATTATTATTATTATTATTATTACTATTATTATTATTCAGGTCACTGCTTGGAATCAAACTCGGAATCTTGGGGTTAGTAGCCTGCGCTCTTAACCACTATGTGTTATATATGCCCATATACTTGGATGTGCGTGTGTGAACACGTATGTATATGTGCATATATATATATATATATATATATATAATATATATATATATATACACACATATACATATATATATATATGATCTGTATGTATATGTGTGTTTAAGCATGAACACAAAACATTTTCATCTAAGTGTTATCTTCCTTTCAACTTCTACTTCCTTTTCTTTCTCTTTACACTTACAACAGCGAAGGCTCATTACATCATTTTCTCTCAAATAGAATGTATAATTTTCACGTTCATATTTGACTTTTTCGTGTTTCAATCATTTTTCTCTGCTTTTAATCATTCTCGAATTTGATGGACATATAGCGGTACGTAAGCTGACTCAGGAAATCTCTAGTGAAACTTTTCATTGATGTACCCAAAGAGATCCAGAACAGGTCGAAACATGTGTTGTACTCAATAAAGTCTGCTACACATTCCATCTCCTATTTTATTAATACTGTTACCCCAACCACCACTAAGAAGTTCCTGCAATAAATCTACTGATAACTGCAGGTATCCGAAACTGTGCCAGTACTTTACTCATCATCTATTTATACAATTTTTTATAATTTCTCCATTATTTATATATATATATATATTATCATCATCATCATCGTTTAACATCCGTTTTCTATGCTAGCATGTGTTGGACGGTTCAACCGGGGTCTGGGAAGCCAGGAGGCTGCATCAGGCTCCAGTCTGATCTGGCAGTGTTTCTACAGCTGGATGCACTTCCTAACGCCAACCACTCTGTGAGTGTAGTGGGTGCTTTTTACGTGCCACCATTACAGGGACCAGGGGCCATATATATATATATATATATTGGCCTGCTCGCTTAGCCAGCGGGGTGGCTTCATTTGAAGGCTAAAACAATGCGAAGCGCATTGTGACCAGCGATGTGTAACAACATCTGATAGCCTGGTCGGTCACGTGATCATGTGATATATATATATAATGGACTCTCCTGTTGTTAGATGACATATGAGTGTTCTTCAACAATTTCTTACTGAACAACCACAGATGATTTGTTTATTGTGAGCAAATGTGTGTGTATACATAAGCTCACTCTCTTCCCCGAATCGACATTACCTGTACAGGTGCAACGGGTTCCACATGTCAGATGATGAACTGACTGCAGAGCAACCTGAAATGAAGTTTTTTGCTCAAGAACACAACGCAATACCCAGTCTGAGAATCGAACCCACAATCTCGCAATCGGGAGTGCAGCACCTTAACCACTGAGCCATGCACCTTCTCTCTCTCTCACACACACACACATATGAGTAGTATAAGATGTGGATTTAGAGAATTCTGCAGCTGTCACAGAAAGCTCCTCTAACAGACTCGGCTATCAGTTCCTATAGTAATTAATTAGAAAGAAGTGTGTTCCTAAGTGTCCGTGCAACTGGAAATTTGGAAAATCCAGTCAATGCAATTATTTCATGAGGAATATATAAAGCCATAAAGTCAGAAGCTACGAGAGGGGAATTTATATTTATTTCACCATGTGATTGCCATTGGATTATGGCCATCTTCTTTTTAGTATTTCAGTATGGAAGACATAATGCGTACAAGTTTGCATTAATATAATGCTTAGCATAATAAAATACAATTGTATATTCACAAATTAATGCAAATAAAGGAAGCTAGCTCATTAGATCATTGGAATAACATAGTGAATTGAGTTGGATCGTTAGTGTAAGCATGACATCCCAGTGATCTGACGAGCTAGCTTCATTTGCATTAATTCTTGAATATATAATTGTATTACATGATGCTGAGCATACGCATTAATGAAAATGTGTATGTGTTATTTCTTCCATACTGAAATTAATATATGTGGAGGTTTGTGAATCAGCTGTAACGTTATGGAAGTCACAGGGTTAAATTTATATATATTTACCTCTCATATCTCCCAACTTTAAGTTTCTATATATATATATGAATATCATCATCATCATCATCGCTTAACGTCCGCTTTCCATGCTAGCATGGGTTGCATGATTTGACTAAGGTCTGGCAAACCAGATGGCTGCACCAGACTCCAATCTGATCTGGCAGAGTTTCTACAGCTGGATGCCCTTCCTAACGCCAACCACTCCGTGAGTGTAGTGGGTGCTTTTATGTGCCACCAGCATGAGGGCCATCAGGCAGTACTGGTAATATATGTGTGTTTATGTCTCCTTTTCTTGACATCATGCAGGAGATATAAACAAGCATGTCTCTCATACAAACAGTGTCCTTCATTTCCAGTCCACTGTGAAATCATGTCTGGCCATGATATTGCCTTGCTTGGAAACAGGGAGGGTTGGCTGTAAGAAGGGCATTTGGCTGCAGGTGAAAGCATACAGGCAAAAGGGGTGAAATGCTTATAGCCTTGAGATACCTGCTGAAGGTAAAAATGGTTTCCAGCATTGTGATAGCTTTACTCATCATAAGAACTTCTAATACCTTCAAATAACTCCTGCGGTTTTTGTGCAGCACAAAGCATCCCTGCTGTTTTTTTCTTTACAAAAGTTTCTAATCTTTGAAAAAATAAAATGCCATATATTTCAAACAGAATATTTTTAACCCTTTAGTGTTTAAACCAGCTATATCCGGTCCGAATATTCCACTCCTTTTATGCTCAAACTGGCCAGAACCAGACTCTCACACCTACCCTGCAATGTCATTCTAAAAATAAACAATTACATCTTTCAAATCTTGAAGCTACGAGATAATACCAGATTTTAATTTTTTTAAATGTAAATGAATAAGGATTACTTCTGACACATTAATTTGAACGCTAAAGGGTTAAAGGTTAAAAACATCACCTGTAGATGTGAAACTTGTTGACAATGCAGAAGTGAGGAATTAACAAAATTGTCTTGATATAGATTCATTCTTAATCCAGAGATTGTATAAAAATATTTTAACTCTCCTTGTATCAAACCGCTTGGACTGCTCCTAGTTCTATGATGCCAACTTTCTCTTTTAGATATGGTCTAAATTAAAATCTTGCATCAAAATTTCGTGTTGATTTATGTTTCAAGCACTGTTTTAATAATAGCAAAAATATTTTCCTAAATTCTTGGTTATTTTCCAAATCAATTGAAATGAAAATATTTCTACAGAAACATTGTAACGAAAGAGTTCAATCATAATTTAGTCCTCATGCTTCATTTCAACTCTGGCCTTCCATAGAATTTTTAATTTTCTTTGGAAACCTACGGATAAGTTCAATTTGCTGTTTTTCAGCTGTTATAACTCAACGGTATTTTAAAGAAGTGTGAAATATTTTGATTTTTTTCACAGAAAAAAATACTTGTTGATATATAAACTGGACTATTGGTTTCTGTTTTAATTTGAACCAAAGTTAATCAACAACTTTGAATAATTATTAAACAAAAACAAATTTTCTCAGCTGAGACATTGACATTATTTGATGAATTATCAATAGACACGATTTGATGGATTGTGTTTAGATGTATGTAATGTATGTATAAGGAGAAAATTCTGGTTGAAGATTAAAATTTAAATAGAAAATTGAAGCATGGCTAATAAATCTAAAAGAAAAAAAAAACAAAAATGAAAAACAACAAAAAACACCAACAAAATAAAGCGTTTTGTTTTTCTTTTGTAATTATTATCTATTTACATAAAACACATTAAAAAATAATAAAGCTAAAATTTAAACATCTTTATTTTGTTTTTTATTTCTTTCTGATGTTTTGAGTAATTTTATTTCTTAATTTCCTCTCCAATAAATCATTCTGTGCGCGATGACATAGCTGAAAGAAGTTAATTTCTCCCTCTTTTGTTCTTTCCTTCCTTCACTCACTCCACACTCACATTCGTTTGTTTGCGCCGGTTATTTGTTGTCTATGTATATACCATCGGTGTAAGTCACTTTATCAAATTCCTGTCATTTTACAACACTGGCATTCTTCTAAGTCGTTTAACAAAGTAATGGACATTTAATTACAGTCATGTTGTTATGCTCTCTGAATAGAATGTGATACCTGAGATTTTGTAAACCAATTAAGCAACCTCTGATCTGTATCAAATTCTTGAAATATTTCCTGTTTCAAACCTCTCTGCGGAACGGTCTTTTAAGTTCAGCAATAAGATAACGGTGGATAAAACATTTTTAGTAATGGCTTTTGTTTTCAGTAGGGTTCACTGTGGTCACTTTGAATAGGGTTCACTTGTGGTTATTGTAAAGGAGACGATGTTGTAAAGAATAGGGAATATTGATAACAATAGGTATTGATTGGTATTGGATATTGAAATAATTAGATTTGATTCTAGTTTAGGAAACTTGAAGAATTAACGAGTGAATACAACATAATTACAGAGTTTTCTTTGAGAAGTAGCATTATGTAAATCTCTTGTAGAAGATAAGCTGATACAATAGATTACAAGAGAAGTCTGTCACTTGAAGAAAGGAATGGTTTAAAGTATTGTTAAAGATCATGGACATTAATGGGTGTCTTGTGATACAAGGGTTGTGTAGCAGTGTTGCGTAACTTATAGAATTACACCAAACTATATTACAGTGAACCATCACTTGCAAGTAGGTAGAGTCTGGTAATATGTACTGTGCTTTCACTAACTCTTTTCCATGCCTATGCCAGTGCCGCCTTGGCTGCCTTCTGTGCCGGTGGCATGTTAAAAGCACCGACCGATCATGGCCGATGCCAGACTCCCTTTGCACCTATGCAGGTGGCACGTAAAAAGCACCCACTACACTCGCAGAGTGGTTGGCATTAGGAAAGGCATCCAGCTGTAGAAACACTGCCAGATCAGACTGGAGCCTGGTGCAGTCCCTGGCTTCCCAGACCCCGGTTGAACCGTCCAACCTGTGCTAGCGCAGAAAGCGGACGCTAAACGATGATGATGATGATGTTGTCAAAAGTTGATATAAACACATACTCTTTTACTTGTTTCAGTCATTTGACTGTGGCCATGCTGGAGCACTGCGTTTAGTCGAACAAATCGACCCCAGGACTTATTCTTTGTAAGCCTAGTACTTATTCTATCGGTTTCTTTTGCCAAACCACTAAGTAACGGGACATAAACACACCAGCATCAGTTGTCAAGCGATGTTGGGGAGGGGGGACAAACACAGGCACACAAACATATCCTCACACACACATATATATACATATATATGACGGGCTTCTTTCAGTTTCCATCTACCAAATCCACTCACAAGGCTTTGGTCAGCCCGAGGCTATAGTAGAAGACACTTGCCCAAGGTGCCACGCAGTGGAACTGAACCCGGAACCATGTGGTTGGTAAGCAAGCTACTTACCACGCAGCCACTCCTACACCTTGTTCAGAACTCCCACTCACCTCTTGACTCAGTGGGAAATATAGCATGTGACAGTTGATGGTGGTGAGGAGCTGCACCAGTACCTAGCTGGCACCCACTTATTAGTCTCTGTAAATCTGTAGACTTGAGAAATGTGAAATGAAGTATTTTGCTCAAGGGTATGATATGCTACCAGTCTGAGCAAAAGCTGAACCCATAACATTATAATAAGGGGTTGAATGCTGTACAATCATGTACCAAATACTGTATGGCTGTGAGCTAAATGCTGTATGATTGTATACAAAGGGCTGCCAGGCTGTGTGCCGACTGCTGTATGGCTATGTCAAGTGTTGTACAGCTGTGAGACTAGAGAACACGGTATGGCTGTGTGAGAGTGTTGTAGGGCTGTGAGACTAGTGTTGTATGGGTGTGAGTGAGTGCTGTGCAGCTATGAAACGAATGCTATACGACTGTAAGAGAGTGCTGTCTGGCTGTGTGCCGAGTGCTGTATGGCTATGTTAAGTGTTGTAGAGCTGTGAGACTAGAGCTGTACTGCTGTGAGATGAATACTGTATGGCTGTGAGACAAGTGCTGTACAGCTGTGAGATGAGTGCTGTACAGTTATGAAACAAATGCTGTACAACTGTGAGATGAGTGTTGTATGGCTGTAAGAGAGTGCTGTACGGCTGTGATATGAGTGTGATACAGCTGTGAGACAAGTGCTGTATGGCTGTGAACTGAGTGCTGTACAACTGAGATGAGTGCTGTATGACTGTAAGACTAGTCCTGTATGACTGAAATGAATGCTGTATGGCTGTCATATGAGTGTGATACAGCTGTGAGACAAGTGCTGTATGGCTGTGAAATGAGTGCTGTACGGCTATGAAATGGATGTTGTATGGCTGTGAGACGAGTGCTGTATGTCTGTGATGAGTGTTGTACAGCTGTGAGCCAAATGCTGTATAGTCAGGAGAAAAATGTAAAACCATGCGCTGTTGTATGACCATGAGTTGAATGCCGTATGGTTGTGAGCGAAACATGGTACATTCACGAGCATTATATATTATATTATATCAGACATTGTGAGCACAAAATGGCAGCACATATCTAGCTTGAGATGAATGGTGGTTAAAAACTAAATATAAGAAATTATAAAAGAAAAAAATAACAAAAATAAGAAAACAAGCAAAGCAAAACATTTGTGTTCGTTATTTGGTAATATTATAATGAATTTTTACTATTAATACTTTGAATACTTTTATTATTGAATTTCATTGTTTGCATTTCTATTTTTACCATATTTCAGTTGATGTATTCAATGACCGTTTTCGAGACGCTGTATTTCTACATATAGAATCTGCTGAATTTTTATTTATAACATATAGTTTCGAATATGCTACCTATTTCAAGATCAATTTGTTTAATAGTTTAATTCAATATATTATTATGCTCTTGCATATATGTATGTATATATAAATATATATATGTATATATATATATATTTTCATTTCAGAAGCACAGAAAACATCTATTTTCTAAGACTTTCCAAAATCGATTCTCTTCTTTCAGACTATGTTATGTTGATATTTGAAAGCACATAGACTAACATATCAAAGTTTGATAAGAAAAGAAATTCTTTGAAATGATAATGTGGCACATATTGATTTCATTTGTTGTTGTTGTTTAGTGCCAGGTCAGTCTTCAAGCAGATCTAAGATCAAAGGTGTTCCAGCCGTGTCCATCTCATATTTTTGTTTATCAGAGTCAATACTGTTTGGTGTCTTCTCCTTTATTTATAATGTAGAACAGTGTTTCTCAATCAGGATTCCTTGGAATTCTAGGGTTCCGTGAGAAAGAGTGAGATAAGCTAATGCTAATTTCAACACATATATATATATATAATGTGATCATGTGACCGACCAGGCTATTAGATGTTGCTACACATCGCTGGTCACAATGTGCTTCGCATTGTTTCAGCCTTCAAATGATGCCACCCCGCTGGCTAAGCAAGCAGGCCAACAGAAGAAAGAGTGAGAGAAAGTCGTGGTTAAAGAGTACAGCAGAGATCGCCACCACCCCCTGCTGGAGCTTTGGGTGTTTTCGCTCAATAGACACTCACAATGCCCAGTCTGGGAATTGAAACCGCGATCCTACGACCGTGAGTCTACTGCCCTAACCACTGGGCCATTGTGCCTCCACTTTCAGTGGCGTAGAAATTCCCCACCTGGATGGGACACTGGTCCATCACAGGATTATTCATTTTTGCCAGCTGAGTGGACTGGAGCAACATCAAATGAAGTGTTTTGCTCAAGAACACAACGCATCGCTCGGTCGAGGAATTGAAACCACTACCTTACAATCACGAGTTCAACACCCTAACCACTAAGCCATGCGCCTTCACACACACACACATATATATATATCAGCAGCAAAAATATTCAGAATTGAATATTTATATAGATATTAATATTGTTATTATTATTGAAGTTAATACAAACAGTCCATAATAACAGCAATATTAATATAGGTGGTTACAGGCCTAAATCAGCATTATATAGCTATAGAATTAGATGTGGTGTGCAAGAGAGACGAATCCACTGGTATGGTCATGTGATGTGTATGGATGAGGACAGCTGTGTGAAAAAGTGTCACACCCTAGCAGTTGAGAGAAACCTGTGAAAGAGGAAGACCTAGGATGAGGTGGTGAAGCACAACCTTTGAACATTGGGCCTCACTGAGGCAATGATTACTGACCGAGACCTTTGGAGATCTGCTGTGCTTCAGTAGACCTGACAAGCCAAGTGAGACCATAACCTGTGTATAACCAGCCCACTTATGAGTACCCTTCATTCATTAGGCAATAAACTTTGCTTGCAAAGACATGTTGAGGCAAGTGAAATCAAAATCGCTGGTGGTCGATGACAGTGCCACCTTGTCCACACTCATGCCAGTGGAATGTTAAAAGCACCATCTGAGTATGATCGTTGCCAATATTGCCTGACTGGCCCTCATGCCTGTGGCACATAAAAGTACTCACTATATTCTCAGAGTGGTTAGCATTAGGAAGGGCATCCAGGGTCTAGTCATACAAACTGACCCTACTACTTACTTGTTTAAGTATGGTACTTCTTCTATCAGTCTCTGTTGGTGAGCTGCTAAGTTACAGGGACACAAACTAACCAACATCAGTTGTCAAGCACAGGTGGTGGATAAACACACACGCACATGTATGTATGTGTGTGTATATAGTTAATCCACTCAAAAATATATATATGTGTGAATATAAGTTGAGCTTCATTCACGTTCCGTCTACCAAATCCACTTACAAGGTTTTGATTGGCCCAAGGCCATAGAAGAGGACACTCACCCTTTTTGCCACACAGTGGGACTGAACCCAAAACCCTGTGGTTGGAAAGCAAACTTCTTAATCACACAATGAATCCTATGCCTTTGTGAATTTGCACATGATTTTTTTCCCCTGTCTGCTAATTGCAATAACACATGCCCATGCATAAGCACACTTCTTAGAAACAGCATTGTTATTAAATACCATTTATCTGAAAGCTTTCTCCATATTGCTTCCTCGTACTGTCTGATGAGAGGAAAACTTATTTGCACAGGTTTCTCAGAGGTGATTCAACAAAGTTAAAACAGGAGCAATTAACTAAACAATTTAACACCCCAGAGGTTTAAATATTACTTTGTAATTAATGATCTTCTGGCACAAAGAAGACATGCAGATTTTATCTAGTTTCAGCATAGAGTAATTGTTTTGAATATGACATTCTCTCTGTCTTGAAATACTGTGTAGAGTCAAAATGTTGTATAGTCAAAATATTGTGTAGAGTCAAAATATTTTGTAGGGTCAAAATATTGTATAGAGTCAAAATATTGTATAGTCAAACTATTGTGTAGAGTCAAAATATTTTGTAGGGTCAAAATATTGTATAGTCAAAATATTGTGTAGAGTCAAAATATTGTGTAGGGTCAAAATATTGTATAGTCAAAATATTGTGTAGAGTCAAAATATTGTGTAGGGTCAAAATATTGTGTAGAGTCAGAATATTGTGTAGAGTCAATATTTTGGTAACTAATTGCATGTAATTACTTGTTCCGATCCATGGCTCACTTCCTGTGCTCATGATGCTCCATCAACCAAGAGGACATGGAAGCTTCAGTAAAAGAGCCCTTTACCTCGAAGGACAAGAACAGGTATGGATATGGGATCAAAGAACTGACAGAAAGATGGCCTCTACTTTGAATGCTATCCTGCTTTTTGGTGTAACCTAATGAATAAAGCAAAGAAGTTACCAAAATATTGCAAAACTTTCCAATTAGCACATTAATTAATCATCATCATTCTTGTCATAACATCCACTTTTCCATGCTTGCATGAGTCAGGCAAAATTTGCTGAGGCAGGTTTTCTTCAGCTGGATGGTTTTCCTGTTACCAATCCCCACCTGTTTCCAAGCAAGGTAATATTTCCTTATAGTCAGACATGTTTTGCACAGCAGACAGGAAATGAACAATATACTTTTCTATGCTAGGCACAAGGCCTGAAATTTTGGAGGAGGGGACCAGTCGATTAGATTGACCTCAGTATACAACTGGTACTTAATTTATTGACCCCAAAAGGATGAAAGGCAAAGTCAACCTCAGCAGAATTTGAACTCAGAACGTAAAGACATGAAATACTGCTAAGCATTCACCCAGTGTGCTAATGACTCTGCCAGCTCATTACCTTAATAAATGCAGGAATATTGCATCACGTATGTTGGGAATGCTCATTTACAACTATCATGTGATGTTGAGATAAAGTTACATACAAACTCTTTCTCTCTCTCTCTCTCTCTCTCTCACACACACATGTGATGGGATGCTTTCAGTTTCCATCAACTAAATCCACTCACAAGGCTTTGGTCAGCCCAGGGCAATACTAGAAGACACTAGGCCAAGATGCCTTGCAGCAGGAATGAACCTGAAACCACATGATTGGGAAGCAAGCTTCTTAACCACATAGCCATGATGCACCTACAATGTCTATTCATCATCATCATCATCATCATCATTGTTTAACGTCCGCTTTCCATGCTAGCATGGGTTGGACAATTTGACTGAGGACTGGCGAACCAGATGGCTGCACTAGGCTCCAATCTGATCTGGCAGTGTTTCTACAGCTGGATGCCCTTCCTAACGCCAACCACTCCGAGAGTGTAGGGAGTGCATTTACATCTATTATATGAGATATTTGATTCTCTTAAAACATTAAAAAAATTTTATTGGTCCCAAATGTGGGACAGAGGCTGTATTTTCTGTTTGTTACTGTTGTTTATCCTTAAGCCAGCCTTGACCAGACAGTCATGTGATCAAATGTATTGATGCCTTGACCATTTTATCCTTTTTGTGAGAATTGCATGTCACCAAATACATTGGCCAATGTGTTCTTTGCAGAAGATGTGATGGTATGCTTTGAGGGAGATTTGGCTGCTATATGTGGCCTTAAAAAGGCTGCTACACTGGTTTGTCTTTTGTTGTCAATGTGTGTATATTTAAGATTAAACCACATCTGTATTTAATAAATTTTCATTTATTGATAGTGTGTGTGTGTGTGTGTGTGTGTGTGTGTGTGTGTGTGTGTGTGTGTGTGTGTGTGTGTGTGTGTGTGTGCAAGATCTGATCAATAAGTCTCCAGACTGTTGCCATAGTAATGAAGCTAAAGTACGCAGAATAAAGCTGCTTTGCAAAGATTGACCTTGGACTCCGTTGTACATACTCACTAAGTTTTAATATTCTAGCTCAATTCTGCTGTAAACACAGCAGTGCTTGGAAGGAACGTGCGTAGCATGTAATTATCACATTGACCATGACAGAGAATATTGTCATGGCAATACCTGCTTAGAGGTGTACACAAGGTTGCAGAAAGTGTATGGAAAGGAGAGTATGAGCTGCACACAAGTGTATGAGTGGTTCAGACATTTCCAAGATGCTCAAAAATTGTCAATAGTGATGAAAATTGTGGGAGATCCACAGCCAGCAGAACTGAGAAAAATATTGGAGATGTGCGTGCAGCTATGAGGGGAAATCGTCAAATTACTATCCATGAGTTATCAGAGGATATGCAGATTAGTTACGGTTCAGCTCAGTCCATTATCTCTGAAGATTTGGGTATGAGGTGCATGTCTGCCAAGTTTGTGCCAAAACTACTTTCGGCTGACCAAGAGGACACTTGGGTTTTAGTTGCACAAGATCTTGATTGTGTCGAGAAAGATGAAACCTTTTTGAAAACTTTGCATAGGCCTCTGAGCAGGTATCGCCAAGCTTTTGGCAAAATTTGATGCAGAATCTCTGCTTGGCTTTCTCTGTCATGGTCAATGCAATGATCACACACTACACATGTTCCTTCTAAGCACTGCTGTAAACAGCAGAAGTAAGCTAGAATTTTAAAACTTAGTGCTCATGCACAACAGAGCCCAAGCCCAATCTGTGTCAAGCAACTTCACTTTGTGTGATTTATCTTCGTTACTATGGCAACAATCTGGATACTTATTGATCAGAATACGTGTGTGTATGTGTGTAATAATAAGAACGAAAGATTTAAGTGTAGGAAGTTCATGAGCTTTAAGCAGTCGATGATAGGTATAAACATCAACGTTCAGGAACAATACTAATTTACTGGTGTTGAAGGTTGTAGGCTTTTTCCATATTGAAGTTTGATAAGCTGAAAAACATTTTTAGAGTTGCTATGAATCATCATCATCATCATCATCATCGTTTAACAACCGTTTTCCATGCTAGCATGGGTTGGACGATTTGACTGAGGACTGGCGAACCAGATGGCTGCACCAGACTCCAATCTGATCTGCCAGAGTTTCTACAGCTGGATGCCCTTCCTAACACCAACCACTCTGAGAGTGTAGTGGCTGCTTTTTACGTGTCACCTGCACGAGGGCTAGTCTGGCGGTACTGGCAATGACCTCGCTTGAAATGGTGTTTTTTACGTGTCACCTGCACAGGAGTCAGTCCATATGAATGAAAATCCAAAGTGAGGGTGTAGAGCAGGTAAAATCCAGGCTACACGTGTTTCCTAGCTAGAAGATCCTCTGCTGTAATGATTACTCAATGAGAAGTACTCGGCTTGCTACTCACCTGGCTGAAGATACCTTAATTATATGAAGGTGACATTGTCATTAAGGAATCCCAAAGAGACAGGCTTCTTTCAGTTTCTGTCTGCCAAATCCACTCACAAGGCTTTAGCTGGCCCAAGGCTATAATAGAAGACATCCAAGGTGCCACACAGTGTGACTGAACCTGGAACAATGTGGTTGGGAAGCAAACTTCTTACCACACAGCCATAGCTGCACCTGATATTAGAATAAATGCTGATGGAGTTTTTCGTTTGTAATATACTTGTACATTAGCCACGATTGAACAGATCTTTGATAGAATATATTTTAACCATGGCAATTTCATTTTTGTTTATGCTTTGTGTAGTTCAGACTGTATTATCCGATGTCTGCTTTTACTGGCGTTAGATGTGAGTCGAGGGAGAGTTTGGTTGTCATCTCTAGCATTTTGTATAGATACATTAGAACTCTTTCATTGGTTCATGTTTCCCTCATTAATGGAGAGAGAGAGAGAGAGAGATATCTCTATCAGACAGGTTCTGCTCTTGTAAATGTAGGATTAATTAAATTATTCATAGAAAAGCGACTAGGTGTAAAGCGGAGTAAGGACGATGATAAAAGGAGTAAAAGGTGAAAGAGATGAATAGCGTACAATTACAATAACTAAGTTTGGAAGTATGGATACCATTTTCATAATTGTGGAAGAGACAGAGAGAGAGAGAGGAAGAGCGGAAGAGAAAGTGAAAGTAACTAATGGCTGCGATCAGATTTCATAAGAATGTAATTGTTTGCTTTAGAAAGAATAGCTAACTTATGAATAACCAGATGAGTACATGTGAATATCAAAGCCTAAAGTAAAACATTGATTTCCAAGAGAAAAAGAAAATTACATACAGTCGTTGACAGAATATGATTTTTATGTTGAATGCGTATGTAAATTTTCATTGCCTTTTGAACTGCATAACTGAGAAAAGAGTGAAATTACTGCTGTTAGACACTTTCAAATAAAGATTAAAAAGAGTTAAACATGGAACGAGGCATAATTGCAGTTTTCTTTTTTTTTTTTTTCCTTGCAACTATTATAAACTAGTAAAAGTGTATGTATTAAGCATGAAGTCAATAAAATAATATGTTTTTCCTTTGAAGTTTAATTGAAATCCATTTTCAATAATAATAGAATATTAAATAAGGATTATAATACGAAAAAAGAAAGAGAAAAAAGAAGGAAAAAAAACGAAGGAAAATCGAAATTAATGGCTTTTAAATATTCTTTTAAGCTCAGTATTTTAATATCGCAACATTTGTGAAACGTAATAATGATAATAATAATAATGATAATAATAATAATAATAATAATAATAATGGAAAAAATGAGAGGAAATGATTGTAATGATAATAGGGACATAGCCAAAAATGTGCTGACTGCACAGACGCATTGGCAGTTAGCGGTACCAAAACTGGTGACGATGATGATTTACTAATAAAGTGCTTTTTAAGGAAAAATGTTTTAAGCATAGATATTAATACTAATACTTAGTTTAAAGTAAATACTTTAAGTCTCTTCATGCCAAATGCCAAATTTTATTCATTGTTATGAAGACAAAAGAATTAATTAAATATAATCCCACCCAGTCCTGATTGCAAGATGCCAAAGACAAATTATGGTTGTTTTCTATTTATATTCACCAGGCATGGCTGTGAGGTTAAGATGTTTGTTCTTCAACCACATAATTTCAGGTTCAATCCTAGCACACTGTATTTTGGGCAAATGTCTTTTCTCACAGCTCTGGCTTAACCAAAGCCTTGTAAGTAAAATATTGGCTTCAAATTTTGGCACAAGGCCAGCAATTTCAGGGGCTGGAGAATGTCAATTACCGTAAATCCTCGAGTATAGTCTGCCCTTGAGTATAATACGCAGGGGATTTTTAGGGGGCTGTACCTCTGAAAAACCTAAACCTTGTGTATGATACGCACCCCTTCTCTAACTTGAGTTAAGGAGGTCTATATAACGTCCTTGATTTGTAAAACTGTATACGGTAACATCCTTTATTATTATTGTATATATAACATAATGCAAACGTGTAGCTTTTTTGTGCATTTTGTTTGCAGAAAATTAAGAAATAATAGTAATGTTAAGTAAACATTGCTTACTGCAAGTTATGGATGATTCTTTTATGACTTCATTGCTTTCAGGTTTAGCTTAATAAACATTGCCGGACAACAAATAGAGACCCGGACATTGCTTAGAATTTATTTTTCATTTTTAACCTCATAGGGATTTTGACCTTTAAATTTTGGGTAAGAAATGCGGATTATACTCAAGGATTTACAGTACATCAATCCCAATGTTTAACTGGTACTTACTTTATTGACCTCTAAAAGGTGATAGGCAAGGTCGATCTTGGCAGCATCTGAGCTCGAAACATAAAGACAAAGGACATGCTGCTAAGCATTCTGTCTGGTGTGCTAATGATTCGACCAGCTTGCCACCCTGCCTTGTAAGTAAACTATAAGCACTGTCACCTGGTCCTTGGGTACCATTTGCAGACTCTCTGTTGCAAGCATGTGACCTAAGGCTCTGGTGTCCAGAATATCTTTCTTCCATCTTTCTTCACTGAAAAGTGTCATATACTCTGATTTTCCTTCTTTAAATGTTAAAATAACACTTTTCATAAAAACATTGCTATAACTACCGGCTTTTCATGCTGATAGAGAGATAAATATACATACATATTTATACATACATACATCATCACCACCACCACCACCACCACCATTTAACGTCCGTTTTCCTTGCTGCCACGACTTGGACAGTTTGACAAGAACTGGCAAGCCAAAGAGTTTCACCAAGCTCAATTTGTTTGCTTTGGAAGGATTTCTTTGGCTGGATTCTCTTCTTCTCATCACCCATATTCTGTCCACTCTACAGGCCTCACACTACTTGCTATTACCCAGTATTCTATCTAAAAATGGTAGCCTCCTGGAATTCCCTCCCAGTCCATGTTTCATCTGCAGTCATTCACAAAGAACATTGACAGCACTGATTTTGCCAGTCTTGGAGAGTCTATGAATGTTCCTTTTCCTGACTAACCTATAAAAAGAATGGTTTATACAGTTTATCATGTGATTCTTACAGAGCATCTGCTTCTCTAGAAAATTACTATTTCTAAATCTCAAATGAGAGATATTCAGCAACAGTACTTTGGAGTAAAGATTCTTTTGCCAATATAACATGGCAGTCCTGGTTTAGGATGAAGGTTGCTGTAATTTAGTTAGATTCCCTCATTTGAAAATATAAGGACACAGATCGTGTTGTATAGCCAGCTGGAGACAATGTCTCCTGGGGTTAAATTACAGCAACATTTGTCCTAAACCAGGAATGCCATGTTATGTTGGCAAACAATCTTTACTCCATCTGTTTCTCTGTTTAGAATTTTAAAGCTTCCTTCATATTTGTTCTGACATCGTATTGAGTTACTTATCCACTCCTTCCTTGCATCTTTGGTTTGAGAATACCTTTTACCTTTCGTTCTGCCTGTCTCAGAGGTTATAAGTACTGCCCTCAATCCTGACTAAAGTGTTTAAATACCAAACAAGAAACAAAACAAGGAAGAGAAATGAAACAAAGCCATTTCGTTTGTTCTGTTCATCTTTTCTGTCACTCTTATTTCTTAATCCATTACTGCCTTTAAGAACCCCATCTTCAGAGTAGTCATGGAGAGGATTTTAACATTATTCCAGTCAACAGGGACAGCTTTCAATGGAAATTAGCTAAGTGAGAAACTAATGACAGCAACCCATTTCTGATACTTTCAACATCTCATCTTGGTAACGATTCACAAAAACCCTAAAGATTTCCCTGTCCCTAATTGCTTTCCTCACTGTCTTTAATCTAATCTTCGCTGATTATAATTAGCCAATTATTTTCAGCTATTTAATTTACATGACTTGTTCATTAACTACGCACAGCAATCTGATAACACCACCTCTTTGTTTCTGTCTCTCTTAACTCAGCCTCAATATATCAAATCACATCAGACACAGGTGATATCGAGTTTAACAGCTAACATGGCATGAAAGAAAGTGTCTTCTCTCTCACATCATCATGAGTTAGAACATTGATAAACTTAATGCCCTTTGCTTGACTTCCAACTTGTTATATATTGCTTTCTGCAGAGACTTGAGATTGGATCCATTTACTATCTCTATTTCCTATTCTTTGTTATAGCAACTGGCAAGAATATGCTTAAATGATTGATGCAGGCATGGATATATATACATTCATGGCTGTGGTATGGTTAAAAAGTTTGCTTTCCATCCATGTGGTTCCAGGTTCAGTCCCACTGCGTGGCGGCTTAGATGTCTTCTATTGTAACCTTGAGCCGACCAGAGCCATGAGACTAGATTTGGTAGACAGAAACTGATTGAAAGCCTGTTGTATGTATGTGTGTATGTATATATATATATATATAATACTTCGAATTTACAGAAAAAGAGACTAATAGAATAAGTACTAAGCTTACAAAGAATAAGTCCTGGGGATGATTTGCTTGACTAAAAGGTGGTGCTCCAGCATGGCCGCAGTCAAATGTCTGAAAGAAGTAAGTGAGTAAATGTTGAAAATATTTGAAGTACGGCATGAACTAGTCACAATTCACCAATTCCATAATTAGCTAGTCACAACTGACTGATTGCATAATTAACCAAGTAGCTGAGGAAGATGTTGTCTCATTGACTGATGTAGCAGCAGCAATATCATTTCCACTTGCTTAAAGAGTAAAGGGGAACAGAAACTAGAGACGAACAGAAATTGCTGTCTCAAGTTCTGAATGTCAGAATTATACCAGGACTACAAATTTTGTGAGATCTTCTGTATGTTAAAGACTTAGTTTGCATTGCTTAATCAGTTGAAGAATTATAGGAAAATGTCCAAATATGAAAACAGTTTAAAGTGAATTGATATAAAAGCAAACCTAGCAAAGATGAAAGTCTTAGCACGTGGTCACACTTGGTATGTTGAAAAGAATTGTGCAGGAATTATATACTTTTAAACCTGATGTAAGCAATGAGTATGTAAAAGATGCAGTGACATCAGTGTCAGGTTGATAAAGAAGAAACACTTCGTACATAAGAAGATACACAGCAGTAGTTAGCAGGATGTGTTCCCAAGCAATGAATTCTTTCAGATGCTTGCAAGACAAGCTAGAAACAGTGGAGAGCATCTGGCTCCCTGGTTAACGCAAACAGCAGTTCAGATGGCTGTGTTGGAAAACATAGTAGTAGCCAGAGTAAGATTCAGGAAACTATATATTACTCCAGTTTGCAGCAAAAAGATTCTCACCAAGTGAAACATAAGCTGTACCATGACTGGGTGTGAGAGTACATCATCATCATCGTTTAACATCCGTTTTCCATGCTAGCATGGGTTGGATGGTTCGACCGGGGTCTGGGAAGCCAGAAGGCTGCACCAGGCCCCAGTCTGATCTGACAGTGTTTCTACAGCTGGATGCCCTTCTTAATGCCAACCACTCCATGAGTATAGTGGGTGCTCTTTACATGCCACCGGCAGAGGTGCCAGGCGAGGCTGGCAACGGCCATGATTGGTTGGTGCTTTTTATGTGCCACCGGCACAGAAGCTAGTCAAGGCGGCACTGGCATCGGCCACGTTTGGATGGTGCTTTTTACATGCCACCGGCACAGGGATCACAACTACAATTTCCATTGATTTTTGATGTTGATGTACTTGACTCAAGCACAGGGTTGAAATGGTGTTTCTTTACTTGCCACCTGCACAGGAGTCAGTCCAGTGGCACTGGCAATGACCGGGTGCCAGTCATTGAATTTGGTTCAATTTCGATATCATACAATTTTGCATAAAACCAAAACATGGACATCTTCATCATTTGTGAAGACTGAATGATGAAGATGTGAAAGAAGACAGAGAGGAGGAGAGAATGTGCTGGTGGATATGTAACATCAGTGCATATGAAGGAGGAAAAAACAGTGGTCTGAGAGTAAGGATGTGTTTGAAAAGAAGGAACTGTAGTGTGCATGGAAACATTTTTAAAAGCTTTACCGGAGTGAATATGTGATGGGTTTGAAGGATAGCAGTTGGGTGAAAAGTTCTAAGGAATGAAAATGGAAGGATCCTGCAAAAGGGGTGAACCAAAGGAAATGTTTGAAGATAATGACTGATGGCAGGGTGCTGAGTGTCATGAAAGAAATAAGTGACTGCAGAATGTGGTGAGGTGCTGTGGAGTAGACCTGTTCAACCCATTTCAAACATAGAAAGGGTAATGTAAAATGATCATGTGTTTGTACATGTGTAGTATATACGAATGCACATATACATAAATGTGTGATGTGTGTGTATATATATATATATATGTGATGTATATATATATATGTGATGTATATATATATATGTGTGATGTATATATATATATATATATATATATATATATATATATATATATATATATATGTGATGTATATATATATATTATATATATATATATTATATATATATATATGTGATGTATATATATATATATATAATATATATATATATATATATGTGATGTGTATATATATATATATATGTGTGTGTGATGTGTGTATATATATATATATATATATACATATATGTGTGTGTGATGTGTGTATATATATATATAGCTTATCTGTATATATGTATAGAATTTATATGTATGAGTATATGTATAATATATATTATAACGTGGATATATGTGTGTATATTTTATTTATATGTATGTATGTATGTATGTATGTATGTATGTAAAATGAAAGTATCTCATAATTCTTAATGGTATATTATGTTGGCATCAAAGAAATCCTTTTCCTGTTGAGTGTTGAGGTTAATTCAGTTAAGCACCATTCCCCTATTTCCTGTGTATTGAAAGACAAGTCAGAGACTCTAAGTTTTGGAAATGAAGCGAAATGAAATGACTCAATCCGATACGAATGGATGCCATGCACTACACGAAACTCCCCCCCCCCTTCACACTTACATTCGTACAGACGTATGAATGTATCAACACACACACATATACATACATGGACATACTCACCTACATTCTCTCTCTCTCTCTTTCTCATATGAACACACACACACACACACACAAAACAAAAACCACTCAGAGCAATATTTATATGTATGCATTCATGTATGTGTGTTCAGGCACACATACACACATACACACACACACACACACACAAACACACATACACACAATCATACACACACATACTTGTATATATATTTATGCTTACACATCAATATTTTCTTGATATCTGTATGAATGTATTGTATGTCTGTACACACATATATACTCACACACACACACTCATATATACTCACACATACACACACACTCATATATATACTCACATACACACACCCTCATATATATACTCACACATACACACACACTCATATATATACTCACACACACACACACACTCATATATACTCACGCATACACACACACTCATATATATATACTCACACACACACACACACTCATATATACTCACGCATACACACACACTCATATATATACTCACGCATACACACACACTCATATATATACTCACACACACACACACACACTCATATATACTCACGCATACACACACACACTCATATATATACTCACACACACACACTCATATATACTCACGCATACACACACACACTCATATATATACTCACACACACACTCATATATATACTCACACATACACACACACTCATATATATACTCACACACACATACACTCATATATACTCACGCATACACACACACTCATATATATACTCACACACACACACACACTCATATATATACTCACACACACATACTCACACATGCACGCACACACATACACTCACATACACACATCTTCATCTTCCGAATCAATAGACATGCCAAATCTTTGATAATGCCTTAAATAAGCCACCCAGTCCTAATTACTTGCATTGATAAAAATATGAATAGGAAGCTGTGTCAGCACCATAAACTATATTTCTATTGCCACACATATTTCACGAGAACAACTCTGCAGAGTGTACTTGTCTACTTGTCAAAGAAGCTCCAAGTTTACTGATCTAACCAAGGAGCCTATAAGTAGCAGTTCAACCTCCTAGAAATAGCTACTAATTCTTCTTCAAATAACAAATTAAGTATTAAAATCAGAAGGACAATTTGGATAACGATATCTCAAATAGTTTCCCAAAGTCAGAATTGTCATAGGTTCTCATCATCATCATCATTGTTCGACCATGGTCGAGTCAATGGAATTTACCATGCTACGCCAGACTTCAGGGTCCATCATGGCATTACGGAGGTCCTGTTGCTGGATGCCTGTATCCCTGGAGATTACATCAGGGTAGGAGAGTGTGCGCCCTCTGGTATTGCGAGTAGATGGCTTCCAGAGGAGAAGAGTAGAAATTACCTTGTTTTCAGCTCTACAACAATGTCCAGCAAACTGGACTCTCTTACCTTTCACAAGAGATGACGCAGATGGTAGTTTCCCATATATTTGAAGTATGAGGGTTATATGTTTCCCCGTTTCTTAACACAATTCTTTCAATTTTTACTGATCTCTGCAGGAGTCAGGTAGAAAGAGACAGATAAGGCAGGGGTCAGGCAGAAGGGGACAGATAAGGGCGTGGGTTAGGTAGGAGAGAGATATGGTAGGGATCAAACAGAAAGAGACAGACAAGTAGGGATCAAACAGAAGAAGACAGATAAGTCAGGGGTCAGGTGGAAGGAGACAAATAAGGGAGGGGTCAGGTAGGAGATGTGGTTGGGAAGCAAGCTTCTTACCACACAGCCTCTCATGTGCCTATATATATATATATACATATATGGGGAGAATTCACAAACAAACAAAAGACAAAGACAGGTGGTGTAGACAACAAACAGATGTGTTAGTATAACGCTCGGGAAGTGAAAAAGTCTTTAACGTTTTGAGCCTATGCTCTTCTTCAGAAAGGGACACAGAAAGAAACAAGGAGAGAAAATA